>NC_090265.1:509602774-509832774 GCF_040414725.1 Anabrus simplex
TTAAGAGTGCAGTAGTCGAAGAATAACCTTTCGCTACACCTCCTAGCTGACAGGATTGCGCCAAAGCAAGTACGCTACGGTGATACTGGCTGAAACCAACGGTGTGTTAGTGTTTGATGCTAATTTTTCCGCATGGCTCTCAAGTCGTTCTCATGTCACGTACAGATTTAGCAACAGTGCCGCTTAAGCCCATTTGAATTCACCCGCGAAGCGAGCTGATTGGCTAACTTCAGCAGCTAGTAAAATGGCAATGGTGTCCGATAAAGAATTAGAAAATAATACACTAGAGGTAGAAGCGGCGCCACCGTCTGCGAGAGAACTACTGCAGCGAACGGAGCATGTTGAAATCTTAGCTGTTTGGCAAAAAGCTCGCTTCGCTGTGCTCATCAATGTAAATAGGGGAGTCTCAAACTGTATGGAACCGGGCGAGTTGGCCGTGCGGTTAGGGACGCGCGGGTGAGATCTTGCATCCGGGAAATAGTGGGTTCGAATCCCACCGTCGGCAGCCCTGAAGATGGTCTTCCGTGGTTTCCCATTTCCACACCAAGCAAATGTTGGGGCTGTACCTTAAGACCACGGCCGCGTCCTTCCAACTCCTATAGGTCGGCCGGCGTAAGGTTGCACATGACAGCTGCGCACAATATTGGTCACACTGCAATGGCGCACGAAGCGATGTTGCCGCCGTAACAACAGATGATTGCACGACACATGGGTTTTTAAAAACATGGGAGAAATGTTTTTAATGGCATCGCGATGATACACAATACAAATGAAATCTGCCGACAAAAATTGAACTTTCAACTCACCGATTATTCATCACACAAAATTATACGAGATAAATATACTACGAAGTTCTTCTTATCGCGATGTTAGAAAACACGGAAGAAATCGGCCGACAAGGATCTCACTTCAAATACACCAATAAATGTTAGAATAATATACACCGGTGCTAACACAAAATGTTTCAAGTAAAATCTATACAATTTACGAAAATTCAGAAACCTTATTTTAATACCTGATTCACAAAGGCAGAGGCTCGATACCCTCCAGTTCACTGCCATCACTACCATCGCCTTCGTTGTCATTGTCATCATCGTCTAGGCAGATCATCAACTCCTGAGAGTCACTGATGATGCCATGTATTGCCATTGCCGAATTAATGAATGCTGTGACATGGCTAAATTTCTTCCTGCACAAAGCCGCATCCATTCGAGCAATACTCTCCCGGAACAGTCCTTCCACTTCAGTAATGGCGGGACCTAGTGTTTACAGTGCACTAAGTCTTCTGGTACGGGCTAGAGCAATTTTGTTACTTTCATTGATCTGTCTCTGTCTTATCCTTGGCTTTGACAAAATGAAAGTGACTGAGGTATGAGCGATGCTAGTAATGCCATTCCTTACGCAGCCAGTCCCTGCTACGAATGGTGTGAAAATATTGCTCATACGGTCGGTTGGTGTATGCATTTCAGTGGGCTTGGCAGACTGATTTGTAATAGCAACTTCTGGCTCGGTGAGGAAAGCAACGGGAAACTACCTCACTCCTCATTTCCCTAGTACGCCTCTTCAGTGATGCCTAGGCCATCTATGACAGCTCATGGCGGAACTGTTGAGGATCCAACCAGCCTTCGGGCTGATGACTAAACATACATACAACTGCGAAGGACGTGTTATAAGTGCGTACGTAATGTTTTACTTCACCCCAGACCGTACCAACTCAATGAGGTTGAAGTGACAGTGGTACGGCGGCAACCTAATAACCTCGTGCCCTTGTTCCGTCGCTACCTCGTTGACTTTTTTTTTTTTTATTTTGCTATTTTCTTTACATCGCACCGACACAGATAGGTTTTATAGCGACGATGGAACAGGAAAGGCCTAGGAATGGGAAGGAAGCGACCGTTGCCTTAATTAAGGTACACCCCCAGCATTTGCCTGGAGTGAAAATGGGAAACCACGGAAAACCATCTTCAGGGCTGCCGACAGTGGAATTCGAACCCACTATCTCCCGGATGCGAGCTCACAGCTGTGCGCCCCTAACCGCACGGCCAACTCGCCCGGTGTCGACGAATTTAGTCATACACATATGCGCTGGGATATTTCTTTACTGCAGTCATTCCACTTACAGTTCTTTACGGGCGCTCGAAGAAGGGGCCTTGTCCATTATTACGGAGTGGTAACGTGCATTGTTCATAACAATGACAGAAGGGAATTTGAGCTGTAAAAATCGTACTCGTGTCTTCGTATTGCATCAGCCTGAAAAAATTAATTCCTGTTACAGGAGATAGCTTAATTCGTTTCTTTCCCGGAGTGCTGTGAAACAAGTCCCTACTATCAGCCCCGTTTTTGCTACTGCTATGTACCCCAGTCACTTTTTCCTTCTGTTCTTGGAGGCGAACACCTGTTTGAATGACAGTACGCTTTGAAAGCCCTAATGTTTGAGATATGCGATCCACAACATGATCTACAGGAACGGAGAGACGGCTATACAAGCGTACGAATTTCGTCTCCCTCTCGTAAAACTCACGAGTTCTCCGCACTAATTCTAATGCCTGACTATTAAGGGACACTCCGCGACTCAAAGGATTATCACTTCGCGCTTCATGACTATGGTGTCATTTCCGAGACATCGCACTGCATTCGTTAAAATAAAATTTCACAATTATCTCACAATGAAAACAAAACTGTCATAAACGCGCGAATCACACCTGACCACGTGCTAGCGGCGACAGACAAAACGGCAACACTTCAATACAGTAGTCAAGCTACTTATAGATGGCACCACTATACTACCTATATTGCCAACAACAATCAACTGAAAATAGTTCGTATCTATTTTGTAGCTCGCTTAAACCTTATAATATATTTTAAATGCTCATATTTGTGTAAGCAAATACAAGATTATGAACACTATACGGCATTAAATACGAATTAACATGAATAAAATGCGTAACTGTATCTGCCATAAAAAGTAGTGGATTGGTGATTCTGACTGACGGGTGACGTTCATTTCATTTTTGTAGCGGTGCCAACATGACTTACAACTGTCAAGTGCAACCTTGTGCCGGCCCACCTATAGGCCTTTCCTATCCCATCGTCGCCATAAGACTTATCTGTGTCGGTGCGACTAAAGCAAAAAAAAAAAAAAAAAAACCAACAACTGTATGAATACTGAAATGGTTTCAAATTCTTACATGTAAACATTCTCAGAGACGACAGTATACTTGCGATGCTTCTTTCCAGTAGAAAGCACAAAAAGCATAATAGAGATGATAATAATAATAATAATAATAATAATAATAATAATAATAATAATAATAATAATAATAATAATAAGACATTTCAATTTGACGCCATCTGCCTGTCTGCTCGTCAATTTTGACGTTCCGTTTTACTCTAGGCCAACTAGATGGCAGACCGAGTAAACCGAAAATCTCATGGGCGTCTAAGGCTGAGATTTAATGAATTTTGCCGGGTAAACACCAAATGTGTCACCACAGATCTTTTAAGTGCCGACATCGTACGACATGCAGTGTCGAATGGCCTTTTTTCCCGCCCTTCAAAAATCCGACTATCTCTGCCGGGTTGGGATCGGGAGGCCGACACACTACCACTGATCCACAGAGGCAGATGAAATGCGTGATTAAAGAGGACGGTGTTCAGCTGTGATTACGGAACACAAAATCAATTTACAGTTCATTTTCAATCTTCAATCAAAGTACTTTAAGATTGGAGGTACGCATGTTTCGCTATTTTTTGTGTAAATGGCCAGGACTTACTGCATAATTCTGTCCAAAGACCGAAAACATCCCTCTCGTACGAAGAGAATGAGCAACTTTTGGTCTAAAAGCATTGGAGAAATTTTGGTGCGAACTAGGCAATATATATATATAAAATAAGAGTTTTGTATGTACATTGCTCAGAATTTGAAAATAATGGTATTTCTGTATCGGTCATGTCCATAGTAACAAGGAAATGCACCTTTTACTTTTCCGTAATTTCTGTCTGTCTCTCTGTCTGTCTGTCTGTCTGTCTGTCTGTCTGTCTGTCTGTCTGTCTGTCTGTCTGTATGTATGTATGTAAACGCATCACGAGAAAACGGCTGAAGAGAATTTTATGAAAATCGGTATGTGAAGTCGGGGGATGAGCCGCTACAATCTAGGCTATAAATCATTTTACTCGCGCTGAGTGAAATGGTAGTTTAGGGGAAGGCCTAAAATTTATTTCTCAAATATTTATATTATTAGTGGTCCTATCGATACATACTGCCTAACGAATGTTATATAGAATTAGATTTCCGATCATTTATGTCATACATTGTTATCATACCGGCTTTGATAACACAGATATTCATGAATATGTATTTTTTTGCCAAGTCCATATCAACGCCGAGCCACGAGAAAACTGGTTAACAGAATTGAATGAAAGTCGGTATATAGAGTCGGGGAATAAGAAACTATGGTGTAAGTTATAAACAATTTTATTCACCCTGGATGAAATTGTAGTTTAGGGTAAGACACTTAACATTTTATTGTTAAGTACCAATGTCTTGGACCTATCGAAAAGTACTACATAACAAAAGTTACAGAGAATACAATTTCCGACTATTTATATTTTTTTCAGTTTTACCGTACCGACTATGATAATAGTGGTATTTCAAAGTTAGAAGAAAACTAAATGTGAAGGCCTACAATACTGAAAGCGCATAACATTGATCAACAATAACATTACATTGACCATTGTTTGTTGTGATGTTCTTTCTCTCTTATGCTGCCGCTCAACTCAACTGGTGCGTACCGAGTATAACAGCCTGACTGAATATTGGCGGGAAATAGCTGGGGAGTTAGAAAACTTTCTTCTTTAGCATTACATTCCTCTGGTTCATACATTTTTTGATACTGCCGGTACATAACAGACTGGTTCATCATAGTATTCCAGCTATTCAATCCCTACTCTGACGCGCTGTATTGAATGAGCAGTGTGCACACATAAGGCAGAGGGTCACTTAGTAGTAGTAGTAGTGGGGGGTGGTAGTAGTAGTAGTAGTAGTAGTAGTAGTAGTAGTAGTAGTAGTAGTAGTATGACCTGGTCTAGAATGACAATTTAGGCTTATTCCAAATTATAACACCACAATTGACTAAATAACTCAAAATTCAACCCTGGAAAGAGCCATTTCTTAAGAAAAGCTTCTTCCACTTTTATTAAACTCTACATTCAGTTTATTCCAAATTAGCAGTGAAGACGGGGTTTTTCCTCTGGCTTGGAGGAAAAATTTGCCTCCAAGTCAGATAGATTTTTCCTCCGCCAGTGTAGTGAACTGACATTTTCCGACTCACTGGGTAATCCTAGAAAACACATTAGTAACAGGGCATAGTTTTTGCCCTGGGAGTCTCCACTATTCGACACCCCCAGCCGGCCGAAATAAGACGAAGTGCGTTCACACGGATCACGGCTGTCTGCGGCTTGGTCATTCCAGCTCTGGAACATTGGACTGTTAGATCGGCATAGTAGTACTGTTCGTTAAAAGTGAGAAAATGTGTGGTTTTTCATTTGATCGAGTATGTCGTATGAAAGCATTGCTTTTAAACGCGCCATTCCTACTGACGTCATTGTAATGACCTACGTTCATTTAATTTGGGAAAACTACTAAGGCAATCTTTCTGAGGATGTGAAAAGGTAGATGAAGAGTATCTGCCATTATAATGAAAACTCCCCAACCTGTTTCTGACTGATGCAGGCAAGGGGGCCTACCATTACAAAGACAATTCCCTAACCCAGTCTTCATATGAGGAAAGATGTCACCGATCTCGATAGCTGCAGTCGCTTACGTGTGGCCAGTGTCCAGTAATCGGGAGATAGTGGGTTCGAGCACCACTGTCGACAGCCCTGAAGATGGTTTTCCGTGGTTTCTCATTTTCACACCAGGCAAATGCCGGGGCTAGCCTTCATCAAGGCCACGGCCGCTTCCTTCCACTTCCTAGGCCTTTCCTATCCCATCGTCGCCATAAGACATATCTGTGTCTGTGCGACGTAAAGCAAAAAAAGAAAAGGAAAGACGTTTAGTGACTTCCCCGTCGCGTTTCTAGGGTAACGTTAAGTGCTATGCAATTTAATACAATCTTTCTCACAACATGTATACTACCTAACCTAGATTTCTGTATACAATTTAGAATTCCGTAACGAAGCACGGGTAAATCAGCTAGTACATATATAAAATAACTTGTCCTGACTGACTGACTGACTGACTGATTCATCATCGCCGAGCCAAAAATACTGGACATAAAGAAATGAAATTTTGGGGATATATTCATACTAAGATGTAGGTGCTCGCTAAGAGAGGATTTTTGGATATTCCGTCGCTAAGGGGGTGAAAAGGTGGATGAAATTTTAAAATGAGTATCTATATCTCAAAAATTTAAAAGTTTACATATGTAAAAATTGGTATCCAGAATCTTCTTTTAAAATAAGGAAACACGTATTTTTTTGTTTTCAGAAAATCCCAATAGGAGGGGTGAAAAGGGGGTTGAATGCCTTTAATCAGGATACCGGTACCTATATCTCAGAAACTGAAGATATTACAGACCAGAAAATTGGTACTTTTGATCTCTTTTAAAAATAAAGAAACACGTACTTTTTTGTTTTTGGAAAATCCAATTAACGGGAGGGTGAAAATGGGGGGGGGTGAATTTTTAAAATGAGTGCATATATATCTCAAAACTTTTAAAGATTCATGTAAAAATTGGTATTTAGAATCTTCATTAAAAATAAGAAACACGTATTTTTTGTTTTCGGAAAATCCCAATAGGAGGGGTGAAAAGGGGTAAAAAAGTGGCTGAATGCCTTTAATGAGGATACTTATATCTCAGAAACTGAAGATATTACAGATCTGAAAATTGGTGTTTGTGATCTCCTTTAAAAATAAAGAAACACGTATTCGGAAAATCCAATTAATGGGGGGGGGGTGAAAAGGGGGTGAATTTTTAAAATGAGTGTATCTATATCTCAAAACTTTAAAGTTTATAGATGTAAATATTGGTATTTAGAATCGCCTGTAAAAATAAAGAAACACGTACTTTTTGGTTTTCGGAAAACCCCAATAGGAAGGGTGGAAAAGGGTGAAAAAAGGGTTGAATGCCTTTAATGAGGCTACTTATATTTCAGAACCTGAAAATATTACAGACCTGAAAATTGGTATTTGGGATCTACTTTAAAAATAAAGAAACACGTATTTATTCGTTTTTGGAAAATCGAAATAATGAGGATGAAAAGGGGGTGGGTGAATTTTTAAAGCGAGTGTGTCTACATCTTAAAACTTTAAAAGTTTACAGATGTAAAAATTGGTATTTAGAATCTCCTTTAAAAAATAAAGGAACAAGTATTTTTTTGTTTTCTGTAAATCCCAATAGGAGGAGTGTAAAAGGGTGAATAATGGGTTGAATGCCTTTAATGAGGATACATATATCTCAGAAACTGAAGATATTACAGAACTGAAAATTTGTATATGGGAACTCCTTTAAAAATAAAGAAATACGATTTTTTTTGTTTTTGGAAAATCCAATTAATGGCGGTTAAACAAGAGTGACAAATTGGGGTGAATTTTTTGAAAGACTATATCTACAGAATATCTGAGAAACGTAAAATGTTACAGACGTAAAAAGTGGGTATTTGGAATCTCCTGTAAATGTAAAGAAACATAGGTGGTTTGTTTCTGGAAACTCCACTTAAGGGGAACTAAAAAGGTGGTGAAATTTTAAAATGAGAATGTCTACAGTATATCTCAAAAAACTTAACACGTTACAGAAGTGAAAAATGGTATTTTTTTATCTCTATTAAAAATAAAGAAACGTGTATTTTTAGTTTTCGGAAATACCACTTGGGTGGAGAGGGGGGTGTAAAAGTGACTGAAAATGGTGTTGAATTCTTTTAATTAGGCTACTGATGTCTCAAAAATGAAGATGTTACAGGCGTGAAATTTGATATTTGGAATCTGCTTTAAAAGTAAAGAAACACGTATTCTTGGAAAATTGTATGAGAATACATACATCTAATAAAAACTAAAGTTGTTACAGACGTGAAAATTGGTATTTGGATCTCCTTTAAAACAAAGAAAAACGCGTTTTCGGGGGAAACCTTCTTGGGGGGCGGAAGTGAAAAGGAGTTGAATTCCTTTCATGAGGACACATAAATCAAAAACTGAAGAAGTTAGAGTTGTGATAATTGGTATGTAGAAGATCCTTTACTATTAAAGAAACAGGTATTATTTGCCGGAAAATTCACTTGGAGGGGGGGGGGGTGAAAGGAAGTGAAAAAAAGTGAATTATTTTTATGAGGATACTTATATCTCAAAAACTGAAGGCAACAGTCGTGAACATTGGTGTTTGGAATCTCCTTTAAACATAAATAAACACGCCTTCTTTTATTTATTTTTTTGGCGGTGGGGTGTAAAAGGAGGTGAGACCAATTGATTTTATTGTTCATAATGTACTTATAAGGAGGCTCCGTTGCTCAGGCGGCAGCGCGCCGGCCTCTCGCAGCTGGATTCTGTGGTTCAAATCCCGGTCACTCCAGGTGACATTCGTGCTGGACAAAACGGAGGCGGGGCAGGTTTTTCTCCGGATACTCCGGTTTTCCCTATCATCATTAATTCCAGCAGCACTGTCCAATATTTCATTTCATTTGTCATTCATCGATCATTGCCCCAGAGGAGTGCGACAGGCTTCGGCAGCCGGCACAGTTCCTATTGTCGCCGCTAGATGGGGCTTTATTCATTCCATTCCTGACCCTGTCGAATAATTGGAAACAGGCTGTAGGTTTTCGATGTACTTATTCTGATCATAAACCGATCATTTTTAATCTTTCCTGGGTTCGTTTTCAACAGGCATCTTTTCCTTCGGAGATCGTTCTTAGATTACAGTAGATTCTCCTGGCATATAAATAAAAATTTAAACACATTTGAAATAAACGATAGGAATGAGATTGGCCGTCAAATTGTTCACCTCTATAATAAGGTCAATAATGCACGGAAGTATGTCATTCGTATCGCCAGAAATCCCGCACACTTGCCTACGCGCGACAATGGTGCTGGTCACATTGTCAACAATGACAATGGCAGCAGATGTAATGTACCGCCAAGAGCGGTCTTGCATCTTGCTGTGGGGTCCAGAACATCTATAATAATAATAATAATAATAATAATAATAATAATAATAATAATAATAATAATAATAATAATAATAATAATAATAATAATAATAATAATAATAATGTTCTGGACGGTCGTCGAATGTGCGGACCGCGCTGGAAACGGGTCCTGGACGGGTAATGACTAAAAATGTAGTTCGGCCGCGGGTTCAGCACCGCCAAGGCCCCCAAGACGACACCACGCCGGATCTCCTGAAGGATTTGATCCATATTAAAAATGCTTATAGGAAAAGATGGCAAAGATTTAGGGACCCAACTGAACGGATGGAATACCTAGACCTAGCCCGGGAAGTACGAAATCGATTGCTGGAGAGAAAGGTTGAAAAATGGGAGGAAACTTGCCGTAATCTTTTAAAAAACGAGTCAGATCGCGAATTTTGGCGGATTCTCTCAGAAAAAGTGTCAGATCGCGAATTTCGGCGGATTATATATAAAACAATAAGCATTCAATTATAAATTTCAGTATAATACCGTAGCGAAGCACGGGTACCTTGCTAGTCTATATTTAAAATAACAGTTTTGTCTGTACATTGTGCAGAATTTGAAAAGAATGGTATTTCTGTATCGGACATGGCCATAGTAACGAGGAAATGCACTTTTTACTTTTCCGTAATTTCCGTCTGTCTGCTGTCTGTCTGTCTCCACACGCATCACGAGAAAACGGCTTAAGAGAATTTAATGAAAATCGGTATGTGAAGTCGGGTGATCAGCCACTACAATCTAGGAATAATTTTACTCGCGCTGAAAAAAAAAATGAAATGTCGTATGGCTTTTAGTGCCGGGATATCCCAGGACGGGTTCGGCTCGCCAGGTGCAGGTCTTTCTATTTGACTCCCGTAGGCGACCTGCGCGTCGTGATGAGGATGAAATGATGAAGACAACACATACACCCAGCCCCCGTGGCACTGGAATTAACCAGTTAAGGTTAAAATCCCCGACCCGGCCGGGAATCGAACCCGCGACCCTCTGCACCGAAGGCCAGTACGCTGACCGTTCAGCCAACGAGTCGGACTACTCGCGCTGAGTGAAATGGTAGTTTAGGGGAAGGCCTAAAATTTAATTCTCATTTATATTAATAGTGGTTCTATCGATAAATACTACATAACGAAAGTTATATAGAATCAAATTTCCGATCATTTATGTCATACATTGCTACCATACCGGCTTTGATAACACAGATATTCATGAATTTAATGAAAGTCGGTATATAGAGTCGGGGAGTAAGAAACTACAGCCTAAGCTATAAATTTTATTCACCCTGAAGGAAATTGTAGTTAAGGGGAAGGCGCCTAAACTTTAATTTTTAAATACTTATGTTATTGGTCATATTGAAAAGTACTACAGAACAAAAGTTATAAAAGAATACAATTTCCGACCATTTATGTTTTATTCAGTTTTACCGTACCGACTATGATAAGAGTGGTATTTCAGAGTCGGAAGGAAACTAAATGTGAAGGCCTACAATACTGAAAGCTCATAACATTGATAAACAATAACATTACATTGACCATTGTTTGTTGTGATGTTCTTTGTCTTTTATGTTGCCGCTCAACTCGGATGGGATTATTGCTGCGTACCCAGTATAACAGCCTGACTGAATATTGGCAGAAAATGGCTGAGGAGTTAGAAAACTTTCTTCTCCAGCATGCCATTCCTCTGGTTCATACATTTTCTGATGCTGCCGGTACGTAACAGACTGGTTCATCATAGTATTCCAGCTATTCGATCCCTACTCTGAGGCGCTGTTTTGAATGAGCAGTGCACACACTTAAGGCAGAGGCTCACCTAATAGCAGCAGCAGCAGCAGCGGCAGCAGCAGTAGTAGTAGTATGACCTGGTCTAGAATTACAATTTAGGCCTATTCCAAATTATAGCACCAGAATTCACTAAATAACTTGAAATTCAACCCTGAAAAGAGCCGCTTCTTAAAAAAAAAGCTGTTTCCTCTTCACTTTTATTGAATTCTACATTCATTTTATTCCAAATCAGCAGTGAAGAGGGGTTTCCTCCTCTAGCTTGGAGGAAAAATTTGCCTCCAAGTCAGATTTTTTCCGCCGCCTATGTAGTGAACTGAGATTTTCAGACTCATCGGGTACTCCTAGGAAACCGATTAGTAAATGGGCATAGATTTTGCCCTGGGAGTCTCCACTATTCGACACCCCCACTCGACCGAAATAAGACGAAGAATGTTCACGGATCACGGCTGTCTGCGGCTTGGTCATTCCAGCTCTGGAACTTTGGACTGTCAGATCGGCAGCGTAATAATGTTTGTTAAAAGTGAGAAAATGTGTGGTTTTTCATTTGATCGAGTATTTCATATGAAAGCATTGCTTTTAATCGCGCCATTCCTACTGACGTCATTTCAATGACCTATGTTCATTTAAGTTGGGAAAACTACTAAGACAGTCTTTCTGAGGATGTAAAAAGGCAGGTGGAGAGTGAGTGTCTGCCATTATAATGAAAACTCCCCAACCTGATTGTGACTGATAATGGGCGAACGGGCCTACCATTACAATGAAATATTCATAAGAGGAAAGACGTTTGGTGACTTCGCCGTCGCGTTTCTAGGGTAACGTTAAGTGCTATGCAATTTAATACAATTTTGCTCACAACGTGTACACTACCTAACCTAGAATTCTGTATACAATGTAGAATTCCGTAGCGAAGCACGGGTATATCAGCTAGTATATTTATATAGCTGTTTTTTAAACGTGATTAAAAGTTGAAATATGACACCTGGTTGTGGTTTCAGTCTATTATGTTTTTTATTTAGCTCCTCGGGAAATGTTTTATTTCCTTTAAGAATTTAAAATGGCTTCCTTCTATGGAAATGGAATGCAAAAGGAGAGTGAACCTTATTGAAGAAAACAAAAATGGTTTACAATCATTTATTGTCCTTGGAATCATAATAATAATTATTATTATAACCATCGTATGGCCTCAGCTCGCGTGAGAAACCATATTCATTTTGACGTCATCTGGCTGCTTGCTCGTCAATTCGATGGCAGAGTAAACCAAATCCATCTTGGATGTCTATAGCTGAGTTTATCAATTTACTGGTTACGAAACAAAATGGTCTCTGTTAGCCTACTTCTAACATTGGGATCATGCATGTATAACCCGCCAATACGTACTGTATATTCGTATACACTTTCACAATCAGCTTGGCCATTCAGTGCAAGAAAAATGCCATCCCTTATATCTCATAAAACATTGATTTTAACCCTCAATGTAAGGTGCAAAAATTCCATTCACGCCGACAGGGGGGGAGGGGGAGAAGAAGTCAGCGCGAGTACGACAATCCACATTGACAAGAGTCACGCAAAGAATTATTTTATACGCACGAAAATTAATTTCAAAGAAACGTCATTGCCCTTTATGAATTTCTCTATGCAGCCAAAGAGACTGGCATTTTTCATATGAGAAGTACATACTTCAGTTTATCGGGAAGCTCCAGTAGTATGAAATGAAATGGCGTATGGCTTTTAGTGCCGGGAGTGTCCGAGGACATGTTCGGCTCGCCAGGGGCAGGTCTTTTGATTTGACGCTAGGCGACCTCCACGTCGTGATGAGGATGAAATAATGATGAAGACGACACATACACCCAGCCCCCGTGCCAGCGAAATTAACCAATGATGGTTAAAATTCCCGACCCTGCCGGGAATCGAACCCGGGACCCCTGTGACCAAAGGCCAGCACGGTAACCATTTAGCCATGGAGCCGGACAGCTCCAGTAGTGAAAGCGCCAAACAAGATAGCGTTTGCCAACAGTGCGCTCGCTCAAATTCGCATGCGATTGCAGCGCCAGTGCTACTTCTTGTGCATATTTTACTAACTCTATGGTGTGACATATCGAATTATTTCTTTCAAATTATTCATCCGAATGACCAAACCTCTCATATACCCGGTTCACGTAGTTTCCGACTACCCTTAAGACTTCATGTTTTCCGTTTCCTGCAATCATACGACATCTACAACTGTACAGGTGGAAGAACCAATTAGAACCTACTTCAGTGAGTCCCACTGAATACAAGAAATTTATGTACACAAAATTATTTTCTCACTTCATAGAAGCAAGAGGACTGAAGCGGAATGTATGCGACGAAGACCTACGACTGTGGGCCTTGGAAATTTCAAGAGATTTCAATGGGGCGAACTAATTTCAGCGGATGTGCTACTTGGTTGAGTTGTTTTAAGAAAAAGTAGAGAATAAAAAGTAGAAAAGACACGAAATTTGTATCTCGTACGTGTATGTAAGAAGAAGACGAACAATATATAGTCGCAAATAAATTTGTGGCAGCAGCTACAGAGCGATTTCGTCAATCTACAATACTGATCAGAGTGGTTTAATGCGCAAAATGAAAGCGAAAAGGACTCTATCGTTTGTTGGTGAGAAACAGTTAGTGCACTCACCCATTCGTATACAATCATGCCTACAATTAGTATGACCGGTACTCTTTTCCCGAAATTATTCATTGCACTACAGGAGTCAACTGGAACTTTCGGTCCGAAGAAATGTTTCATGCCAGAAATATAATTGTACCAATCACAAAATCGAGATAAATGGGGAACAAGGAATTAAAGTATTGGTTTAAAGAATTCTCTTCCCATTTGCGGAAGAGAAGTGTTTGCTACTGCTAAACTGCTGGACTACTTATACTGATAAGAGCTGTCTTGAAGACAATCCTCCAGCCAACAGAATATAAATTCTCGATTCCTCCCGGCAATACAGGGAAAATACATCCCTTGGACAAGTTTTTCTTCCGGCAGTGGAAGGCTTTGTATCGCCGCCTAACAGACATTGTGCCGACTTGTGAAGACTTTCAGTTCGATGTCTATCAGAGAAACAACATACTGAAAATGCAGTCCTTCATTCATTTTCAATTTTCTTCCCCACGGTTCAAGGACATAATTAAATATCCGTGGTTCGTAACCAATTATACAACGGAGAGACATCCCGAGTTCGACGTGCCTGGGAAATATTGCCTTCAAATAAGTAAAGAAAACTGAAGAACAATGTGCCCTCAAACTGCATAATCGTTGTACATGGTACCAAAAATATTTGTGTTTTTATCGTGCGATTAACGCACCTCATTTATGTTTCACATTCGTTCCGTAACAAAGTAACCTTGGCGCGTGGCAGCTGCGAGTTCTCTCTCTCTCTCTCTCTAGCACAACTCCACTCCGCTGTGCGCCGCGCGAGCCAACAAGAAGCAAGTTACCGTGTAAGATGATGAACAGTTGTTACAACTTTATTAATATTATTTTAATAATAATAATAATGGTAACGGGTGAGATGGCCGTTCGGTTAGCGGCGCTCTGTGAGCTTGCATCCGGGAGATAGTGGGTTCGAGCCCCACTGTGGGCAGCCCTGAAGATGGTTTTCCGTGGTTTCCTATTTTCACACCAATGAAATGCTGGGGCTGTACCTTAATTAAGGCCACGGCCGCTTCTTTAACACTCCTAGGCCTTTCCTATCCTATCGTCGCCATAAGACGGTGTGTCGGTGTGACGTAAAGCAACTTGTGGAAATAATAATAATAATAATAATAATAATAATAATAATAATAATAATAATAATAATAATAATCCTGAGAGAGAGAGAGAGAGAGAGAGAAACCGACCAATATTAGTACCACACAGTACTCTGCTTCGAAGCAGACACAAGAAATCCATCAAAGTGCCGGTTTGCTGGTGGTCATTTCTTCTCTGATTTCCTCTTTCTCTTCTACCATGTCTCTGTCCGGCTCCATGGCTAAATGGTTAACGTGCTGGTCTTTGGTCACAGGGGTCCCGGGTTCGATTCCCGGCAGCGTCGGGAATTTTAACCATCATTGGTTAATTTCTCTGGCACGGGGCTGGGCGTATGTGTTGTCTTCATCATCATTTCATCCTCATCACGACTCGCAGGTCGCCTACGGGTATCAAATCAAAAGACCTGAACCTGCCGAGCCGAACATGTCCTCGGACACTCCCGGCACTAAAGGCCATACGCCATTTCATTTTACCATGTCTCTTATTGATCGCGTTTATGCAAAATGACTTCTTAAGCGTCCTACCCACACGGGAACCTGGTTCGCCGATCTCGGTTCGATGAACCAAGTTAGTGAACGTCTATCTCTATACACAGTAGAGGGAAATGCCAACGGTTCGACCAAAAAGTAATTTCTCCCTTCGAATGCGGTCGAGATGAGTTGTTCGAAGTTACTCTTGTTTCTTAATGAAACCTGTCTTCTATTATCTACTTAACCCTTGTTAAGCTATGTTATCAAGTAAACCACAAAACTGAAGTAAATATCAATATTCCTTAAATTTTCGTATTTTTACTGAGTGTCGCTGTCCGCCACGTTAGCTGAAGGGTCAGCGTACTGTCCTTCGGTACAAAGGGACCCGAGTTCGATTCCCGGCCGGGTCGGGAATTTTAATCGCTTCTGATTAATTTTTCTGGCTTGAGGACTGGGTGTTTATGGATGTCCCAACACTCTCCTCTTCATATTCAGACAACACACCACACTACCAACCACACAGAAACACGCAATAGTGAGTACATACCTCCATATAGGGTTGGCGTCAGGAAGGGTATCCGGCCGTAAAACAGGGCCAAATTCACATGTACGAAAAAGTGCGCACCCGCGACCCCACAGATGTGAGAAAAGTGGTAAGAAAATAAGAAAACTGAGTGTCGCTGCATAGTTCGGGTGAATTGTATCTATAGGCCTACACTGAAATGTATTTATCGCTGTTTAATAAAATTTGAGTTGTCAATAAACAGTAAAAAATATAAAGGTCTCGGGACTGTCTTGAATTTCTTTGTCCACTGCTTCCTCTTCACCTTGAAAAGTTGATAAGTATTTGTGCGTTCGTGATCGGCGATCAAAGATAGGATGGCACAGTACCACAATCGTGGTTTAGTCTACACACGCTCTCCTCAGACATACCAGATTTCATGGCATCTTTTACCTTTCTAAATTCTCTTCGAAAATTCTGCTTCAGTGACTCAATTCTGTTTTTGGGATACTTGATGACAGCACCGGGAATGGTCTCGCAAGTCATGAGCAAAATGTTATTCAAAGTTTCGTCACGCTTGTTCCTGTCTCCGTACTCGTCACTTTTCACTTTCCATAAACACGGGTACTGCCGATAGGCTTCACAAAAATCGTTCAGAAAAGAAAGGTTCATAAACTTAACGCCATCACTACTAGAATTGTTTTCAGTGAGTGAAAAAATAATGTAAACAGAACCAACTGTAGAGTGAATCGTTCCGTGCTGTAGTAGCGTCACCACTGACAAAACGGCGAACATTTCGTGACCTCCACACATCGCTACATATAGGCGAACGCTCTGAGTCCATGCGGCGAACCGAACAAATATTTTCCAACCCGATGGAAGACCAAGTTCACCACCTCTACACTCAGGCAAAAAAACGCCGAACTTGGTTTGTGAGAACCGAGATCGACGAACCGGGTTCCCATGTGTGTAGGGCGCTTTAGACATTACATCGCCATACCGACCGGTCACACGCCACATCCTCCTAGGTGCGGATGTCAATGTGGACCTTATTATTACATTTTACAACACCCATGTACGCAAAAGATTAAGATGAACTGTCGTGTCACAGATGAATACATGAACGAATGCATGATTCAAGTGCCTCAAGACAAAGTGATATATTTCTTTTACTGAAAAACTCTCGGGAAACCATACTCAGGCAATCACTGAAAATTTGGGAACAAATCATTGAACTGGTACTAACATGATGTAACTTTCGTATAAAGTAACTTACCTACTTCATTAATGAATCATAAAATGATGGCTTCTAGAATATTCCACGGACTTCACTGTGAACAGCTTACCTGCAACGAAGAAGGAAATAATAATAATAATAATAATAATAATAATAATAATAATAATAATAATAATAATAATAATTTATTTTAATTGCTTCCTTGAATTCAAGGCTACCTCTCGACAACGGCAGTTGCAGAGTAGGCTTCGGCCTACAAGCGGCCAGGGTTGGTCCGTGGTCCGGCAGCTCTCACACTCCGATCGACCAACCGAGTCGGTTTTTTTTTTTTTTAAACTTACTTTGGAGGGTGAGAAGCTATGCGAAAAGCGGTTTCCTGTTTATCAATAAACAGCTGATTGCCTTGAAATATCACCTCGGCCTATAAAAAACGCAGTGAAGAAGAATAAACAATTAATAACCATTTCTAGGATGACCGAAAAAGAGAGAACTATTTGAACGTATGGACCAGGATAAGGCAGTCACATGATATCACTGACAGTACTTCTTTCTCTGTTAAGCACAGCAAAAAAAAAAAAAAAAAAAAAAAAAAAAAGGTTGCAAAGAGTTCTATTGATAACTAGCTAAAGTACTCGTTCAAGTTGTAATCCAACCAGCGAGGTGAACGGACGTGTAGCGCTGAGTGTGTGACAAGAGTGCGTACGCATAAGAATGAGAGTGCCAACCGAACAATACAGGTGTTAGGGAGGTGGCATTGTAGGATGAAAGTGATATTCATTCGAAATGTCAACAGCAGGGCCTCTCAGGGTGCATGCGCACGTGCACTGCACGGCGCAAGGTGCAGGAGACGACTTCACTAGGTTGACCAGAATGCAAATCCCCACTCCACTTCCCGTACACCTGTGTCACCCGTTCGGCCTATCTTAGTTTTCTCCACCTTCCCCACTGATTCTCCTCTCATTGCGAAATGTTTATGTGCGGTGAGTGGTGACACTGTTGTATGGGAAAATGTTACCGGTGTTGAAACACTCTTCTTTCAATTTGGTTTGAGCAGACAATTTATCTTCTCTAGCTCTTCTTTTCCTTTATCTTTGCAATGATACCAGTTACGCCTAGAACAAGAGACCGGCTGACAGCAATTCTGAGAGCCTTCTTTAAATTACAATCAGAAATAGGCCTATTCGCACTCAATCTAGTTTTCGTTCAAGTCAAAACAGGAAAAAAGTACCGTTCACATATGCATGTGGAACCAAACATAGAAATCATTTTAGTTGCTTCTCGATGCAGCTTAGGAAAATCTTCCTTCGACAAATTCTCGAACAATTTGAGCAAACAAAGCCTTTGTATTGGAAAACAGATCTTTTTGATTAACTTATCACATAATTATTGTTCCACGGATTAAGCATTTGGCTTTATCGTCACGACAGACAAAAAAATACGAAAGTTCCCAGTTCGACTGAAATAGACTTTCGGAAGTCTTTGCTTTCTTCGAAACAGGTTGCTCGATTATTATGTTGTTGTCTTGCGCTTATCTATTTCACTGATAAACAAGCCGTCTATCACCGAACGCTTCGTCGCTCTCAGTACACTACACCACCCGAGTCAAGCCGAGTTGAGCCGAGTCGGACCGATGCACAGTGCACAGAGTCTCTGCGTCTCGATTTGCAATATTTGTAATATTATAAAAATGGTGTTAACATCATTTGTCGTAATGATGCTATTGGCGATTGGTGGTGTGGAGTTGAACCCGGGCCCTGGCCTGACTTGGGAGGATACTGAGAAGCTGAAAGAAGTTATAAAGGAAGTATGGCAAGTCAATAAGACGAGGTATTTATTGACGGACCAAAAAAAGGAATTGCAATACATGAAGACTGATTTTAAAACAGAACTAAGTGAGATCAAGAGTGTTGGTGAAATTAAGAATAAAGTTCTGGACTTAGAAGAAAGGGATAAGAAAGCTCGAGATGAAGGAATTGACATGAGAATGGGAATATAGGGGGAGATACATAATTATACATGGACTGGCTGACTCGGAGAAGGAAAATTTTAATGATATGCGGGACAAAGTAATTGTCTTAATAGGGAAAAAGTCAAAGTTGAGCGGTAGGGAGAGTGACACAGATAGTTCTTTTAAAATAGGAAAAATACGGGAAGAAGACCAATTAAAGTATGTACGGTGTCAAGCCTAAAAACCCGAAAATTTTTGGAAAACTCGAAACACTTGAAAGGATCGAACATTTGGATTAGGAAAGAACTTGATGAAGAAATACAAAGAAATGATAATACTAAGCTTCCATTTATATCAAGCATGGAAGTCAGGACTAAAAGCATTTATAACCGGAAACAGGCTTGTGGTGGTAGGCGATTCTTGGTCTAGAAAGTGGTCTGCTAAGCAACTGAGGAGACGGAGCAACGACCAGAGACGTCGGTAATGCGTAAGGTCAGTGTCACGGCTGGCAAACGCGGGAACGCTGATGCTCAGCAACAGTAGAAGTGGTACCTGGGTAACACGGAAGTAAAGGTATTGATGACTCGTAGAAGAGCGCGAGACACCAGCACACCAGGAAAGCTGCGCATGAAGAAGAGGTACCTCCCTGGAGGAAGGACAACTCAGGAAGAAAATAAGATAAAAACGTAAGGCACCTTTAAGTTTAAAGGGCATTTGGGCAAAAAAAAGTAAACTGTGTAGAGGGAGAGGCGGGTATAGAAGAAGAAAATTTGTTCACCAAGTGGATCCATTATTCGATTAGAGAAAGCACGGATTACACGTAGCCAGTAATAGTAGATATACCCACGAACAAATAACTAGGATGGAACATAGGATTAATAAAATATCGAAGGAATACTGGGTAAACTGGGAAATGATGAGGTCAAGGAATTAATGCGGAGTAATGAGATGACGTGGATGCCGGCAGGGTACGAATTACAGATACCGGTTTATAACATTTGGAGTACATCGAAAGACAGACGAGTGAATAAGGGGAGGTATCCGAGAGAGATTTCAGTCTTGATGCAGGACGAAATATGTACCAAGTAGAGCACCTGGATCCAGGCACAGATGATATCTTTATAATTCCTATAACAATGTTCGAGGTGAGCAAATTTTTTTTTCTTAAGAAAGACCTACCTTGCTTGTGCTAGTCAGCATTTTATGTCCTCCTTATTTCTACCATCATTAGTTAATTTACTACCTAAGTAAAAATATTCATCTACTTCCTTTAAGACTTCCTTTCCTAAGGTGATATTTCCTGCACAACCGGACTTTGTTCAAATGCACTCCATTACTTTTGTTTTGGACTTATTTATTTTCATCTTTTACCCCTTCCCCAAGACTCTGTTCATACCATTCAGCAATTTCTCCAGATCATCTGCAGAGTTAGATAAAATAACAATATCGATCGGCAAATCTTAGGGTTTAGATTTCCTTTCCTTGGATTGTCATTCCCTTTCCAAATTCCCCTTTGATTTCCTTCATCGCGTGTTCTATGAAAACACTGAAAAAGGACAGGGGAAACTGCAGCCTTGTCTCACTCATTTCTGGATTGATGCCATTTTTTCAAAGCCCCCGATTATTATCATTGAAAACTGGTTTTTGTACAGATTGTAGATAATTCTTTCTCGGTATCTGAACCCCATCACCAGAATCTCAAATAGCTTTGTCCAATCAATCAACATTATTGAATGCCTTTTCTAGATCTACGAATGCCATGTAGTTGGGCTTGTTCCCCTTAATTCGGTCCTCTAAGATTAGACGTAAAGTCAAACTTGCTTCAAGTGTTCTTACAATTCTTCTGAAGAGAAACTTATCTTCCAACCCAGTTACAACTCGTCTTTCCACTTCTGTACATAATGTGTGATAAAATTTTGCAGGCGTGAGATACTAAACTAATGGTGCGGTACTTTCCACACTTACCAGCACCGGCGTTCTTGGGAATAGGTATTGTTACCGTGTTTTTGTGGAGCAGAGAGATGAAAGAAGGTGCGGGCAAGAATGGGTGAATATACGAAAGTCGGAAGATTAATTTAAAACTTAAAAATTGGCAGTTTTATTTCCTTTCTTAACCTTTTTGTTGTTTTATTTTCAAATTTTAAACTTTACACTTTGCTAAGCAAATAACACATCAGGTACAAAATTGAGCTCTTAAGCTTGAGTAACAATCTTTTTTTTGCTATTTTGCTTTACGTCGCACCGACACAGATATGTCTTTTGGCGACGATGGGATAGGAAAGGCCTGGGAAGTGGAAGGAAGCGGCCGTGGCCTTAATTAAAGTACAGCCCCGGCATTTGCCTGGTGTGAAAATGGGAAACCACGGAAAACCATCTTCAGGGCTGCCGAGAGTGGGGCTCGAACCCAATATTTTACCCGGGAGGAAGCCATCATCAGTACATCATTCATACAGTTAGAGCTGTATGTCCTCGGGAATGAGTTACGGCTGTAATTTTCCGTTGTTTTCAGCCGTGTAGCAGTATCAACACAGATAAGCCACGGTAAGTATTATTACAAGACCATATCAGTCAATCATCTAGACTGCCGCTCTTGCAACTTCCGAAAGGCTGCTACCCCCCTTTTCGGTAAACCATTCATTAGTTTGGTCTCTCGACAGATACCCATGCGATATGGTTGTACCCACGGGTCGGCTACCTGCTTCACTGGGACACGCAAGTCTCCCCACCGCGACAAGGTCACATGGTGAAACTTTTTTTGCTGATAATAATAATAATAATAATAATAATAATAATAATAATAATAATAATAATAATAATAATAAATAAATAAAAATGTATAAATAAAATTACTCAAAAACTTAATAAAATTAATAAGCATAATTAACCGAAATGTCCATAGTATGGGCGCCAGAGTTCACCAGAATGGATCCCTCGAATTTAGATAAGAGCATGATAAACTTTATATCCCAGGGCGTGTACATAATGCTGCGTACTGGTACATCTGCTGCAGGCCTTACCTAACCTCCTGAAAACGACTAATTAGGTAGGAACTGCACCTAGGTTCATCAATAACACTGATTCTAAAATAGCTAACTATATTCTGAACAAATTCCGTGCACGAGCACCTCATCAACATACAACATTATACATATAATACACACATAAAATATTGCTGGAAGACTCCATATTTACAACAACAACAATAATAATGAAAATCGTGGGAAAACGAAAGCGAGAACTAAGCTACCATTTGTAGATGGTCCGATGAACAATGTACATGTATGAAGATAAATACCCTTCACTGTCTCTATATCAATTCGACTTACCGATTCTCATAATCGGCAGTTATCTCATCACACAGATACTGTACCTTGTACTACTGTGTTCACATATTTTAACACTTTTTTTTGCTAGGGGCTTTACGTCGCACCGACACAGATAGGTCTTATGGCGACGATGGGATAGGAAAGGCCTAGGAGTTGGAAGGAAGCGGCCGTGGCCTTAATTAAGGTACAGCCCCAGCATTTGCCTGGTGTGAAAATGGGAAACCACGGAAAACCATCTTCAGGGCTGCCGATAGTGGGATTCGAACCTACTATCTCCCGGATGCAAGCTCACAGCCGCGCGCCTCTACGCGCACGGCCAACTCGCCCGGTATTTTAACACTTGTTGTAAAGATATATACACTCGTCGGTCGATCCTCAACATAAATTTATGGAAAGTCTGAGATAGCTTTCACCAACATATAATACTAGGCCGCCACTAGTGCTACAATACTTAATGCGCAAGCACTCTCCACAATCAGTCACTTTCCACGAACATAACTAGACTACGCTCCACGAACGTTTGAAGTCCAGTCCATTGCAGCCGTGCCACTCCAGTACCGTGTATCAGCACCACTTCCTTCCCGTACAGTGCGTCAGTTGTAGTTGTAGTTATCTTCCTTCTCGTTCCTTTACAATCACCTCTACAATCACCCTTACAATGTTTTTTAACAATGTCTTTGGTTGCCGCCGTATGATCAACCTTTATAGACATCAACATCCCCCTCCTCTCAGATGATACGTCTGGATTCGTGCTTGCCCACCAATCATGAGTAAACCTCTTCTTTCTCCCAAGTTATAAACAAACACTCGGGAGTTTTACATGAATCATCAAATTTCCCTGGTACAACAAGCTCATCTCATCAGGCTGGGATATATACATGACTAATGGAATTTCCTGACACAAGTACATCACAACAGACACTGGGGTAGCCATATGACTCATTCAAATTACCAGAGTTATTACAGCAATGTTTTCCCACTCGTGCAAAACAAATTACTCATACCTACATATGTGGATATCTTCCAGCTTACCAATATAAATGGCAAAGTATACAAATGAAATAATAATAATAATAATAATAATAATAATAATAATAATAATAATAATAATAATAATAATAATAGAATACAGACAATAATATCTCTAACTTCTACATATAATTCTGGGGTGTGATATATGTACTATGGCAATGGTTCACAGGAGAGGAGAATTTAACGTACAGTATATAGTTGATTTAGGAGGGAGTACCATAGATTTAGTTGGCATAGAGAAGCACTTAACTATATTATAAATATAAAGGTAAATAACTGGACAGTCTCTCTTCATTTCTCAGTGGTTATTCGTCTGCTAAAAAGTGAAGGAAAAGCAAAAGAAACAAAGCAGATTAAATATACCCCGAAAGAGTTAGTAAGGTAATAGATGGAGTGAGGAACATAGGGATGAATTTAGAGATTATTACAGAGGGGAAAAGTAGAAATTGTGAAGGGAGGCATTGCAAATGGTGTAGATAATAATAACATAAAGGAAGCAATAATAATGATTGAAGTGTCGATAGTAACAGCTGGTAGAAAAACGATGGTAAGAAAGAAGAGAGAAAACAAACAATTCCTGTGGTTCAATGATGAATGCAAGAGAAAGAAATCTGAAGTGATAAGGGCATTAAAAGCGTACAGAAGAGAGGAATCGCAGGAACTACGGAGATTTTTGGAGATTACGAAAGGAATACAAAGATCTAATAAGCGAAAACAGAAGATCTTGGTGAATTTCAGTTGGACCGCGTTGCAATGTCGAAAGGGAATATTAGGGAAATTATGTATGTGGAAGTAAGAAAAGGAGCCAATCTTGACTCAGATCACTTCCTGACCCGCATAAAGGTTAGACTTCTTCCATTAAATAAGAAAAAACTGCCTCAGATTAAAGTTGCGAGGCGCGACACCGATAAGCTAAATCGAAACAAAGCTGATTTTCAAGGGCTGTTCAGCAAAGGAATACAGAGACTTGGCAGGATATCCGAAAAAATATGGCACATACTGCAAAAGAAGTTGCACCCTTACAAAGGAGACGTAAGCATTCATGTTGGACTGAAAACTGAGATAAGGCAGCCGACCAAAGAGCAATGGCCTTCAAAATATGGGAAGCAGATAAACAAGATGAGCTCTCAGTACAAAGTAGTGCGGAAGCATGCTGCAAAAACCTTCCGTAAAGCTAAGAGAGCCAAAATCACAGAAGAAATAGAGACCACTGAGTCAGAAACAACAGTAGGAATTTTTACAGGACATTCAGCAGCATGTAAATGGCTATCAACCACCAAGTCTGAACTTCGAGACAATGGAAAACTGGCAGTGACCAATAAAGGAAACTATGAGATCCTAGCCAAGTACTTCAAGACACTGCTTAACTGCGAAGAATCCAGAGAAAAATGGCCGAGAATAATTCCAGAGCAAAGATACGATTCAGCTCCTACTCCTGATGAACTTCGGAGGATAGTTGCGGAACAGAAGAATAACAAAGCCGCCGGGGAAGACTCAACCACAGCAGAAATGTTGAAAAGTGGAGGAGAAAAGTCAAGAGATGGAACAGAGCTGGGAAACTGGAATAATACTTATTGAAGGGAAAACAGCACCGATTCATCTTGTATATAAAAAGTGATAGAACTGATGTCAACAATTATCGTGGCAATTCTGTCATACCTCATACCTACAAAAGTACTTTCCAAAGCACTGCAGGATAGACTAGTTGAGCAAGTAGATCATCAACTTGGCTAATATCAAGGTGGATTCAGGAAAGTGAGGTCATGCTTTTGAGCAGTTTTGGTGCTTGAAAAGAGTAGTGGAAAACTGCGTCTCTAAGGAAATGGTAGTGGTTTTCGTTGACTTTAAGAAAGCCTATGACTCGGTCGACCAGGAATTATTGTCTGACATCTTGACAGAATTTGGAGTGGACTGTAAAACAGTGGAATTTATTAAGCAAACTCTAACACAGACACATTCAAAAGAAAAATTAATGGGATAACTATTAAGAGTTTTAAATTAAAACTGGCGTCAGACAAAGTGATGGACTGTGCCCAGTTCTCTTCAACTGTGTTTCAGAAAAGGTCATCCGAGAATAAGAAAAGGAATTAGCCGGGAAAGGGTTACTGAACAAATTTCACATTGGAGGCTCAAAAAAAGGCGTGAGAGTCACCAGCCTTGTCATCGCTGATGACCTGGCAGTTCTGTCAAGAAACACAGAGACAGCTGTGGAACAATTAAACATGCTGAAAGAACAGGTAGAGAAAGCTGGCCTCCAAATTTCTTTCGAGAAAACAAAGTACATAACCAATATCCGAACAGCACCTCAACACCTAAAAACAGAGTACGGTAAAATAGAAAAGGAAAAAAAAAAATGGACAGTTTCAGATATCTTGGTAAGACAGTGCAGATGTACGGTAAAATAGAAAAAAAAATGGACAGTTTCAGATATCTTGGTAAGACAGTGCAGATGAAAAAGCTAACAACAGCAGGCGAGGGAAGATGGTGGCAGCTTTTCGAAGGACGCATGTCCTATACAAGAAAAAGGCAATCTCAAGAAAATATAAACTCACGCACTATAACACAGTGATCAAATCTGAGTGTCTGAACGGAAGTGAATGCCTCAGAATGACAGGAAAGGCTGGACTGAGAGAAGCAGAAGTAGGAGCGCAAGATCCTTCGCAAAATAATGGGTCCTAAGATAACGATGGACAGTATAGACTCCGAAGAAGAGAAGAGCTATACAGGGATAATGAACGACTGATGGAGTCAATAAGGAAACGACGACTGAAGTTTTACGGGTATCTGTTCAGGATGGATGCAACCCGACTAACAAAGTAGATGTTTAATGTATCGGACAACAGAACTAACGTCTCGGATAAGTGGTTCAAGGAAGTAAGGAAGGACCTCAAGAGCATAGGACTGAATCAGGAGGATACCTCTACCCGATCAAAAAACAGATCAGTGATCAACAACTTGAAGTGTTTCCACGATCAGCAAAAGCGGCTGGACAGAAGAGAGAAGGGAGGCGGTCATTTTTCTTTTTTTTGCTAGTCGCTTTACGTCGCACCGACACAGATAGGTCTTAAGGCGACGATGGGATAGAAAAGACCTAGGAGTTGGAAGGAAGAGGCCGTGGCCTTAATTACGGTACAGCCCCAGCATTTGCCCAGTGTGAAAATCGGAAACCACGGAAAACCATCTTCAGGGCTGCCGACAGTAGGATTCGAACCCACTATCTCCCGGCTGCAAGCTCACAGCCACGTGCCCCTGACCGCACGGCCAACTCGCCCGGTGACAGGCGGTCAGAGAAAGAATGCAACGCTTATGGGCTGCAAAAAAGACTTTCAGAAATGTCTTGCAGTTTTACTTGACGTGGTCTCTAATGGCCCTAAACGAGAAAAAATGCATTGTAAAGAAAAGGTAAATAAAGTTTGGAACAGTATAAAGATAATCTGTAAAGAAAATAAAGGTAGAAACCGAACAAATATAAGTGAGGAGTAGTGGATAAGGTACTTTAAGGGGCTACTAGGGGGGTAAGGGTGAATGGAAAATTATTAAAACTGAGACTGGTGTACTGAGACATGTGGAGAACGCAATGTCCGTACTAGACGATCCAATACCTGGATGAAGTATCAGAGACAATGAAAAAAAGGAAAGGGAGGTAAATCAGGTGCTATTAGCGGAATTGCATACGAATTTCTGAAAGAGCTAGGTAAGAACAGCCACGCTGGAAATAATTAAAATATTTAACAAAATTTTTGATGGTAGAAAAATCCCAAAACTTTGGCAAGAAGGAATATTTCCTATACACAAAAGAAGGGAAACAGATTGAATACAAATAATTACAGGGGTATTACTTTGTCGGATAGAATGAGTAAGATATATAGCGGGATATTAGCAAAAATAATTATTAAATGGGCAAAGGAATACTCTGTACTCTCCGTATAACAGTCGGGATTCAGGAAAGGAATGAGAACCACAGACAATATATTTATAATTACAACAACAATTGATAAATAGATAAAAAGAAAAGGGGGTAGATTATATTTTACAGCTATTGACATACAAAAAGCTTTTAATTCGGTCAGCAGACGGGCTGTCGCTGCAAGGCTGGTTAGAATAGGTCTGTAGAATAAAATGATTAAAGGCTCTGTATGCAGAAGTGACATGTACAATATTAAACTAAAGGAAGACCTAACGATGGGAGAGATACATTCAAATAAGGTCTTAAGTATGGATGTGAATTATCATCAATATTATTCATACATTTTATTAACGATATATTTTGGATAATGAAGGGAACGAGGATAGGACATGCCCATGTCTGAATAGAGAAATTCCTGACCTAGTTTTCGCAGACGACATCCTTCTTCTGTCTGACACCAGCCGGTAAGCAAAATAGTATCAAGAAAGCTGCTGAATATCACAGGAAATGGAATTTGTAAATTAACATTAGAAAAATAAGTAATGGTCTGTACACAGGGAAATAAATTAAAGAAAAACGAAATGTGATGGTTAGAAGGCTAGAACTTGCAGTAGTCAAAAGAGAAAAAATACTTAGGTATTATAATAACATCAAATGGGATGTGGAATCAACAAATCAGGCGAGTTATCTAGCACGGTATGTTTGGAAAAGAAGATGCCAAACAATGACTATAACCTACATAAATATTTTAAATGCTCTTGTGATATCAAGAGCATTGTATGGGGCATTGAAATAGATGAAAAAGAACTAGACGTAATTAGTAACAAATTCTGCAAAATAATAATGGGTCTACCAAAATGTAGCCTACAGCAGATCAAAATATTATGGAAGGTATAAGTATACAAGCAGATATACAGTATGTACCTATTCTATTCGTATGGGCTATTTGCTTTAGTACCTCAACGCACTGCCAGAAAATAACAAACTGAAAAGGATTTTGTTCATTCAACATATATCCAACAAAGCCTTCAAAAAACATATCTACTATATCTGTTTGCAACTATGTTAACAAAACATACAGCTTTTAATAAAGAAAAGCGCGCTCATAATCGTGTATCTTTCCTATTCGTACAAGCAAACTGAACACTTGAAATAAACAAAATATAAAGGGTTCCTGGAACATGTTAATATCTAGCAGAATGTCCCCTAGCCTTTATAACTACCTGACATCGTCACCGGATAGAATACATTAATTTCTTGCACATGACCGGACTGAAGAATCACACTTTTAAGTTCCTCCTTCGTACGCACACGTTGCCTGCGGATATTCCTCTTCAATGTAGCCCAAAGATGTTCGATGGGGTTTAAATCCGGAGACTGGGGAGGTGTTCTAAGCTGCTTAAGAATGTTCCAGATCAACCGTGTCTTATTAATGTCAGCAGTGTGTTTTGGGTCATTATCATGCTGGAACATATAAACATGTGGCATCCCGAATTTTCGGCACTACGCTTCACGTTTGCCCTCAGGATTGCATTATAGCCCTTCCTGTTCATTATTCCGTCAATGAAATGTATGTTACCCACACCTCTGGCTGACATACAACCCCAAAGCATTACAGAACCACCACTGTATTTTACAGTTGGGAGTGTATTTGCACATCATTGTCCGGACCAATTTTTATCCATATTTTGTGGATGTCATCTGACCTGAAAAGGTTTATTTTTGTCTCATCAGAGCAGATAATATTACAGAATTCGTTTCCGTATTTATATGCTCTTTAGCGAATGTGTCAGTCTAAGCCGTTTGTGTTTTCTACTTACGTTTGGCCTTTTCCGAGGGATTATTCCATAGTAACCATGCTGATACAGGATCCGATGGATGGTGGAGTTGCTGATCTTCTTTCCAGTTCGTTCCTCCGTGAAACGCCTCAATACTGGTGCACTTAATTTGGAATCTGACATATCAGCCGAGCAACAAACCGTTCTTCCCTTTCAGTTAAACATTTTCTCCTGAGTTTCCTGGCGTGTTCTAAATAGTGCCTTTGTATTTAAATATATCAACTACATATTGCACCGTAGAATGTATTTTATTGACCAGCTGTCCGATCTTTCGTAATGAAAATATTTTAAGTGCCAGTAGTATAGTGTTCTTAAACCCCGTATTTAACTCTGCACTCCTACCCATGTCCACCACCGATACACTATGGAAGGAGACTAACGCACTTGACCAGTCGAATGCCTATGCGCATAATCCTGTCCGGTACACCCGTTTGTCGATGCTGGCACATTCATATAAAATCTTCCTGCCTGCATATAAATAAGTATAGTTTTGACTAACGAATTATCATTGACAAACCATATTTTTACCCGTAATGTACGTTTTATTTCAGCTGTTGTATCGTTAATGTGAATAAACGAGACTTGATAACAAAATTAAAGCCTGTACGAATAACAGAGCCACATACATGTAGCTGGCAAGGTGATAAAATATTGGCCGAGATTAAGAAGGGAAACGGGGGAGGGAGATATAATGAATTTGGTACATCAACACCAGACAAAACGTTTAACTGATTATTACTGGTTAACGGAAGTTAAAAGGACGCTTGATAGAATAGGAATGGGAGAATACTGGGATAGAGAGATTCATAACAAAGACAAATGGTGCAAGGATATAACGATTAGAGTGAAATATATTGATAACCAAATTATTATAGCAGAATGTATGACTAGAAGGACGTAATCCGAATTCTGTGAAATAGCCAAACAATACAATTTCAATTAAGAAAGAAAGGCTTCCAAACAGAAGATGTATGGTGTGGTGGCTAATGGGGCTATGTAAGAATAAGCGTCAGAGAGAGAAACATGACAAGAACCGTTATTTACTGTGTGGGGAGACGGATGCAATCAGAGTAAAATATCTAGGAAGAGAATATAAAGAAAAACCTGGAAAGAATTCTACACAATCGTTAAATTATTTAATAAGGAATGGATTGCACCGGGAAGAACTCCATTTTTGTAATCTAAAAAGCACGTGGCTAAAGGAATGAGACAAAAAACAAGCATTAACGAAAATAATGAAGGGTAAGAGACATGTTTACCCGAGAATATGTAACACTGTATTACATCTAGGTTAGAAAGCAAAATTGGGGCGGGTGGGCAACATGGGAAAACAAATAGGTTTAAATATAGGCTAATATTAAATGTAACAACTGTTGTACTGTAGTGACATTCTTTTTTTTCCTTACGTTCATTATTAAATTTCATGCGAACTGAATGAGAACATCCATCCATCCATCCATCCATTCATTTATTCTTTCATTCATTCATGAAACTCTCTCCCAAGTTGGTGGTTACCCATGACAGAGAGAGAATACATATATTTAACTTATTTTACAGCAACCCGGTCCATTCATTCATCCCCTCAATCATTTATGCATTCATTCGTCCAATCAGTCATTTACTCATTAATGAATGCTTTCTCCCCAGTTCGTGGCTATCCGTCACTCGGTGACCCGGCTATTCGCTCATGCACGAACATCTATATATATAAAGTAAGAGTTTTGTCTGTACACTGCTCAGAATTTGAAAAGAATGGTATTTATGTATCGGTCATGTCCACAGTAACAAGAAAATGCATTTTTTACTTTTCCGTAATTTCTGTCTGTCTGTCTGTCTGTCTGTCTGTCTGTCTGTCTGTCTGTCTGTCTGTCTGTCTGTCTGTCTGTCTGTCTGTACACGCATCACGAGAAAACGGCTGAAGAGAATTTGATGAAAATCGGAATGTAAAGTCGGGTGATGAACCGCTACAATCTAGGCTATAAATTATTTTAATCACGCTGAGTGAAATGATAGTTTAGGGGAAGGCCTGAAATTTAATTCTCAAATATTTATGTTATTAGTGATCGTGTCTTAATGAAAATCGCTAGACAAAGATGGGAAATAAGTCGCTACAATATAGGCTATACACGCTGAGAAAAATGGTAGTTTAGGGGAAGGCCTAAAATGTAATTGTCAAATATTTATTTTATTAGTGGTCGTATCTTCACGAAAATTGGTATGAAAAGTCGGGGAATAGGTCACTATAATGTAGGCTATCAAAAATGTTATTCACACTGAGTGAAATGATAGTTTAGGGGAAGGCCTGAAATGTAATCTATATATAAAATAAGTATTTTGCCTGTACATTGCTCAGAATTTGAAACGAATGGTATTTCTGTATCTGTCATGTCCACAGTAACAAGGAAATGCATTTTTTTTTCTCCGTAATTTTTGTTTGTCTGTCTGTCTGTCTGTCTGTCTGTCTGTCTGTCTGTCTGTCTGTCTGTCTGTCTGTCTGTCTGTCTGTATGTATGTATGTATGTATGTATGTATGTATGTATGTATGTATGTATGTATGAATGAATGATTGTACAAGCATCAATAGAAAACGGCTGAAGAGAATTTAATGAAAATCGGTATGTAATGACGGGTGATGAACCACTACAAGCTCGGCTATAAATTATTTTTTTTTTTCACGCTGAGTGAAATGGTAGTTTAGGGGAAGGCCTGAAATTTAATTCTCAAATATTTATGTTATTAGTGATCGTGTCAATGAAAATCGCTAGACAAAGACGGGAAATAAGTCGCTACAATATAGGCTATACACGCTGAGAAAAATGGTAGTTTAGGGGAAGGCCTAAAATTTAATTGTCAAATATGTATTTTATTAGTGGTCGTATCTTCACGAAAATTGGAATGCAAAGTCGGGGAATAGGTCGCTATAATTTAAGCTATCAAAAATGTTATTCAAACTGAGTGGAATGGTAGTTCAAGGGAAGGCCTGAAATGTAATATATATATATATATAATAAGAGTTTTGTCTGTACATTACTCAGAATTTTAAAAGGATGGTATTTCTGTATCGATCGTATCCATAATAGCAAGGAAATGCACTTTTTAATTTTCCGTAATTTCTGTCTGTCTGTATGTATGTATGTACACGCATCACGAGAAAACGGCTGAAGAGAATTTAATGAAAGGGCTAAACTTCTCAAATGTTTAAATTTTTAGTGGTCTTATCTTAACGAAAATCGGTATGCAAGGTCGGGAAATAAGTCGCTATAATCTAGGCCGTAAATAATTTTATTCAGATTGAGTGGAATGGTAGTTTAGGGGAAAGCCTACAATTTAAATCTCAAATATTTGTGTTATTAGTGGTCCTATCGACAAATACTACATTACTAAAGTTATATAGTATTAAATTTCCAATCATTTTTGTCTTATACATTTTTACCGTACCGGCTACGATAACAGAGATATTCATGAATTTCGATTCTTGTTGCTAAGTCCGTATCAGCGCCAAAGCACAAGAAAATGGATTGACAGAATTTTAATGAAAATCGTTATGTAAAGTCGGGGAATAAGGAGCTACAGTCTACGCTATAAATAATTTCGTAAGATGCTCTAATATCACAGAGTCGAAAGAAAACTAAATGTAAAGGCCTACAATACAGAAAACTCATAATATTGAACAACAATAACATTACATTGACCATTGTTGGTTGTGAATTGCTTTGTGTCTTCTGTTGCCAGTCATGTCCGATAGATGAGGTTACAGATAGGTATTATGGCGACCATGGGATAGGAAAGGGCTAGAAGTGGAAAGGAAATGGCCCTGGCGTTAATTACGGTACAGCCTCAGCATTTGCCTGGTGTGAAAATGGGAAACCACGGAAAATCATCTTCAGGGCTGTCAACAGTGGTTTTTGAACCCACTACCTCCCGAATGCAAACTCACAGCTGCGCGCCCCTAACCGCACTGCCAACTCGCCCGGTCGCACCGAGTATAACAGCGTGCCTCAGTATTGGCGGGAAGTAGCTGGGGAGTTAGATAACTTTCTTCTTAATCATGTCATTCCTCTGGTTCATACATTTTCTGATACTGCTGGTACGTAACAAATTGGTTCATCATAGCATTCGAGCTATTCAGTCCCCACTCTGAGGCACTGATTGGAATGAGCAGTGTGGATATTAACGGAACAATGGCAGAGGAGTGTTCACGGCTGTCTGCGGCCTGGTCATACCAGCACTGAAACTTTGGACTGTTAGATCGGCACCATAGTAGGCCTACTGTTCGTTAAAAGTGAGAAAATGTGCGGTTTTTCATTTGAGCGAGTATTTTATATGATAAAATTGCTTTTCATCCATACATTCCGACAGATGTTTTTGTAATGGCCTAAGTTAACTAATTGTAGTTAGGAAAACTACAAATACAGTCTTTCTTAGAATCCCGTAGCGAAGCACGGGTACATCAGCTAGTTTTTTTTTGAAGTTGCTTTACGTCGCAAAGACACAGATAGGTCTTATGGCGACGATGGCATAGGAAAGGCTTAGGAGTGGGAAGGAAGCGGCCGTGGCCTTAATTAAGGTACAGCCGCATCATTTGCGTGGTGTGAAAATGGGATGCCACGGAAAACCATCTTCAGGGCTGCCGACAGTGGGGCTCGAACTCAATTCAATCATGAAATCTTTCATTCAGAAACTAGTCATTCATTCATTCAAAATGCATGTTGTAATTGTAGGATAACTCTATAAAAATTGTTGACATAAAAGGAAGCACCAATAGAACTTAAGCAGGTAAGATACGTGTTTGTCCAAGACTATAAGTATGCCAACTTTTAGGACAAAAATACAGTAAACTTTAAAGAAAAATAAATTACAATTTAGAAAATGGATCGAAATAGTTAAAAAGTTTAATTGTAATGTTTAATGCAGTAATACATAAACAGCAATAAGAAAAATAAGGCGTGTTTCAAAACACATTTTGGATTACAATTAATCATTACTCCCCCACCCCCACGGTTTCATGATCCGAAACTGGGGGATAGGAGTATTCTGTTCTAAAGTATTCGTTCTTCTTACGGATTTATCAGAATATTTCAGACCCAGTACAGCCAAAACGGAGGTTTCTTGCTTCCATTTGAGTAACCGGCTCGCTAACTTAAAACTAAATATTACCTTCTCCAATCGAGTACTTAATCACAATAGGTATCCAAAATATCTCGGTGTTACCTTGGACCGGACATTATCATTCAAACAACATCTTATGAACTTGTCGAAGAAATTGAAAACCCGAAACAATATTATTCAGAAGCTAACTGGTACCTCTTGGGGATCTACTGCAAACATCCTACGCTCTTCAGCCTTAGCACTGGTTTTCTCTGCTGCTGACTACTGTGCTCCAGTGTGGATTAATAGTCCGTATACAAAGTATATTGACCCACAATTGAATACCAGCATGCGTCTTATATCTGGCACCATCAGATCAACTCCAGTTCACTGGCTCCCTCTGTTGTCAGGAATAAAGCCACCTGACTTACGAAGATCCAGAGCTCTTGTTCGAGAGTACAACAACATTTGCAAGAATCCTCTGCTACCTGTTCTAAATGACATACCAGCTCTTAATCTCAAAAGACTGAAATCACGACATCCACCCCTTTGTGATGCTGCTCTGAAGACGTCCACCAACTTCAGTGCTTTGGAGGAGTGGAAAGGCCGCTGGAATAACTCTCCCAACGTGCCCCTGCATAACATCTTCAGAGGGGAAAATATTGCAAATGGATCCCAACTACCACGTGCAACTTGGTCCAGACTGAACAGGATAAGGACAGGTCATGGAAGGTGCAGGGATTCTCTCTACAATGCAACTTGGTCCAGACTGAACAGGATAAGGACAGGTCATGGAAGGTGCAGGGATTCTCTCTACAAGTGGAACTTTGTACCATCTCCAGAATGTGACTGCGGAGCCCCTCGCTAGACTATTCCTCACATTGTAAGCGAGTGTCAACTGCGGGCTTATCCAGGTAGTTTGGAAGACTTCCTATTTCCAACAGCGGAAGCACTACAGTGGATTGAAAAGTTGGACATTCAGATATAACACTAACGCCTGAAGTGAATCAATGTTTTTGTTATTATGTATATATTGTATATTATGTATATAATTTCCTTGCCATACGCTAATAATAATATCATCAAGGATTATTTAAAGTGGTTAAATTAAGGTGGCCCGCAAGTATATTTCTTACAATACGCTCTTGTAACTATAGTGACCGCGCGTGCACGAGATTTTTAGTAGCTAGCGCCCCTAACGGAAACAGCTGCAGTCGTTTGATGGGGGCACTCGCGAGACCTTTGACAGTGCAGTTCATTGCAACCAGTGCAGTAAGCTTTGACTTGTGACTGTAAAATAAAGAGGTAAAGCCAGACAATAATGGCTTCGACAGTAGCAGCGACGGCTATAATTTATGTAGGGTTTCAGACAGTGCAACACCCATATTATTGACGGGAATCAACGCTAAAGAAAGGTGAAGACTTAAACAGCAGTAGGCCTAATCATGTCTTTGACGTGAAGGAAAGGTTAGGGCAAGAAATATACGGCAAGTGTCTAAGGGAAACGAGTATTAATCAGCCACCATACAACGTTGAAATTAAGGTATTTACTATATTTTATTCGTATTTCGGGAAATTGTTAATTATTTACTCACAATAACTTTAGTTATAAATTATTGAATCATTGCGCGGGGCCATTGCATACACTGAGTCCTGTAAGAGTTGTAATCATGAATTTAAAGTCGGATGCCTTTCCTGAAACACAATTCATTCAACTGAAAACCGCACTTCGGTGACAATGGGGTTCAAACCACGGTCACTAAAGTCAGAGGCTAGCAGCTAAGCTAACATAGGGAAAGCAAGCCAATTTTTCTACTATTATAAAGGAGGTAGCGAGCGGCTTGCCTCAAGTTCCGGCGACTGTGGTTCAAATCCCGGCAGATTTTCAGTTTATAAATATTGAGTGAGGAAGCGCAACCGACCCGCAATTCATGGCGACAATTTCTTCTTGAGTGTACTTCCCCTGCGCAGGCGGGATAACCTGTGAATGATGATGAAATCGTTCAAAGATTATAACAAAAGTATTTAATTCCAAAAGGTGATGCAATAAATAATTCCTCATTATAAGTATTTTTATTTATTTTCAGATAGACAGTAACAGGAACATTGTTGACGGTGATAGTGGATGCAAAGCAGGTCAGTTGAAACGCTGTAAGCACATTGATGCTTTGTGTTCCTTTATTAACTCCGAGAGGGACTCCTCCAAAACAACCATAGTACAACAATGGGAAAAACCGATGTGTGCTCGTAAGGATCTATATCCGAAAGGAGAGAAGATAGCAGAACTGTTGAAATCATACGTCGACGTTGCTGAACAAACAGAATCAACCACTTTCAATAAAACTCCTTTGTACCAACGAGTAAAACATATTAAGTGTGCCTTCACTGACATGCTTAAAGCCGAATGTGAGAGTGAACATTACGTGGTGGCCAAGGGCGCCCATACCTGGGGGCAAGGTGGGGCTGCGGCCCCCCTCTAGCTCTCAGAGAAAGGCAAAAATCTAATGTAGTCAGGTGTTTTCCTTTCAAGAAAATTATTTAAAAGTCAGTATTAAGTAGAAGTGGTAGTACCATCCCCCACCAACACGCAGGGGATACCGTGGGTTATTCTACCGCAGAATACAAGTCGGTATTTATCTTCCAAAACTAATAAAAATATTACGTACCCCCCAGGTCTGGGCCCTTCCCAATAAACTGTAATTTGGGCGCCCATGGTGGCGGCAAGTTCCATTTTACAAAACGTTATATATGATGCTGTAGAACGTAGCGAAATTGAGGATTTGATCAAGTGTGTGAACTAAGTACAAAATCAGAATACCCATGCAGTCCATAGGTGGTATTTTGCTACGAAAATGTTCATTGTTAGATTATCAATCAAACCCGTCAATTATCTCGATTTCTTGCCTCAAGATGTGCAACTATTTTATATCGCAAACAATACAGTTACAACAGAACAGATGTACAAAATTGCATTTGACACAAGGTTTCAATATCGCTGTGCTGCACGGTCCAAACAAAGAAAATTACGCTTATCTGCCAGCAAACTCACACTGAGAAGCGGTGATTATGATCAGCTTGCAAGGTCATTTTTATTTCCTCATCCCTTAACACACCTGCGATGAGTTACGGTAGGAACACTGAACAACTAGCGGTGGCTGAGTACTGCAAACGCAATTACTGTTTTGTAAAACAGGTGGGAGTGTGCATCAAAGTAGAGCAGCCATGGCTGTGTTCGAGTCCAGACGGGATAGTATTTCATCCCAATGGCTTTTCTCTCTTGGAAATGAAGTGTCCTTTTTCGTGTAAATGAAAGCCTACTGTATAATTAAACGGAGCAATGTGCCGTACTTGTATGTGACACAACAAGGTGAAATTAATATTAAAGATAGTCACAGCTACTACACCCAAGTGCAGATATCCATGTATGTTTTTTCCATCAACTTAGTGAACTGTTTGTACATTTTCCTAAAGGAAGTATCACTGTGAAAATTTCAAGGGATGAGTAATTTCTATCTACTGTCATTCCCTTACTGAAAAGGTTTTATTTTCAGTATTATCAGCCGTTAATTTAGAATATGTAAAACTGTATTCTTAATCGGAGAATGGTCGTTACGGGTAGTGTCACATTGAGGGGCACGTGGATGCACTTTTATATTTTTATTCTCCTCACTGACGTACTTCCTAATAGTAACAAAGACACATTGTAAACGCTTTCAGGGTTTGAAGAGACATTGCTTTCTCTTTTCTGTCCAATGTAGAGAGGCTTACCATGCTGTAAAACCCACCTTACGTCTCATAATAAAACAGGGTGAACACAACGAGGCTAGTGTAATGTTTGGGGCATCACGGCATGTATTAACTTATTGAACTGTATAATTAATTGATAGGATGTATATATTTAATCACTGGTAGGTCATTTTTAAATTAATATGTATATACATATAGGATTTTAATCATACATTTCACATCATAATTTCATTTCTTTGTATCGCGGCTATAACGTATTCTGAACGAACAACTTATTGTGTAAAGTATTTCAACATCATTCGTATTAATAGCTTGCAGTAAATTTTCCAATAGCCGTAGTGAGGTGACCGGAGTCAGCAGGCTAATTTCAGCCCATTACCAGGAAATGTACGTCATCAAGCTTACGAGAGACCGTACCCCTTCCAAACTCTGAGCAGACAGTTGAAACCTGGTAAACGCCTATTTTTCGAAGTTCGCTACCTGACACTTCGTTTCCGCGGGAAAGTTCAACCAATGTGAATGGACGTAATGAAGCAACATGATTGATTCACAGCAATACATAGGAGAAGGGATAAGACCTCAAATCTTACTGGACCATGTGACATGGTTGATGGAGGGAGATTTTGTAGGCTATATACATCAACGACAAGAGCCGGAGAGGCACTTGGAAGGACACTCTTACGGCGATTCTACGCTTCTAATCTATCATCGGAGGAGGGCTGTACGTCTTGACATCGGAGAAGATTTTAACTTAGTTCACTTCGCATCTGAGTAGTGTACTACTCAAAAGTTACTCTCATTGGGACCTGTTATCTCAATGACGAGAGGTAAAGTAAACGGGAGACCGGTTTTGACTGGTATAGGGCAGGAGAGATTTTGTTATGAATTTAGTTATGCTATATTTCCGTAATACGGAAGAATACAAGTGTATTCTCTCCATGAACGTAACCCATGGCGGTTTTGCTATCAAAATTAGGACTCATTACGACTTTATGTAAGGAGTACAGTATGAAGCGTTGAAAGCAGGAAACTCATAGTTCAACTAGTGTGCTATGCACAAAGCAGAAGTAGGACAGGAATCCACAACAAGAGATGACACCGCCTGTACGAGAGATCCATCAGTCTTCATCAGCTGCTACATAGATTGCATCCAGATAACAGAGTCTACAATGGTGAGCTAATGGCATACATTACTGCAAGTATTCGCGCAAAAGTTGATTTTCTTACAGTGTATTTCATTCAATTTTTATTTTGCTTCCGTAAGTACAGATTCCCTTCATACGCCGTTACGTCACGTTTTTCATCCTAATAAATAGTTGTTTTAATCTGTATTTTCTGAAATTATTATAAATGATCCTTAACTTCCCGGTTAATGTACTTAATGGTTTATGTTCCGTCACCCCTCCCCTGGGAGTTTTTGAGTCCCATTACGTATTATTATCATTATTAATTATCAACTATCGTTTTCAAGCCATAAGCTTGAAGGCTGGCGCTCATAGGATATTGTGTATGGAGAAACTCTGAGATATCATTTATTTATATTAATATTAAGGTGATCTGCCACGTCATAATTTTCTCACACATCTGTGGGTCGAGTGGGTTCGTCACACTAGTTCATTTTAATTTGAAGGAGAAGTCCCCTTCAATAAATGTTAATGTCAATTCCTTGCTGGGAGATGAGTGAAAGTTTTGTTCGCTTTTACTCGTTCGACTCTCCATTCTTTCAATTAACACTGACATAAAAAATGCCCCACTACTTGGAAACGGTGAAATATATCAAAATCAATAGTATCCTTTATGTACTTGGGATTTCAAGCTATATCCTTTCCACATTTCAGCTCAATCGGTCCAGTCGTTTTCGACCTTATCCGGAACAAACAAGTACGATCTCATTTTTATTAATAGTATATAAACAAATGTCTCGTTGTGTTTACTTCCCGTAATCATTCGGTAATAAGAGATCATGCAAAGCAGGTTAGACTAGCCTTGAGGTCCTATAATCAACACGGCGTTTCGTTTACGGACTTTCGGGGAATGTAAGGAATTCATTACATCTATATATATAAAATAAGAGTTTTGTCTGTACATTGCTCAGAATTGGAAAATAATGGTATTTCTGTATCGGTCATGTCCATAGTAACAAGAAAATGCACTTTTTACTTTTTCGTAATTTCTGTCTGTCTGTCTGTCTGTCTGTCTGTCTGTCTGTCTGTATATACACGCATCACGAGAAAACGGTTGAAGAGAATTTAATGAAAATCGGTATGTGAAGTCAGGGGATGAGCCTCTACAATCTAGGCTATAGATCATTTTACTCACGCTGAGTGAAATGATAGTTTAGGGGAAGGCCTAAAATTAAATTCTCAACTATTTATGTTATTAGTGGTCTAATGAAAATCGGTATGTGAAGTCGGGGGATGAGCCTCTACAATTTAGGCTATAAATCATTTTACTCACGCTGAGTGAAATGGTAGTTTAGGGGAAGGCCTAAAATTGAATTCTCAACTATTTATGTTATTAGCGGTCGTATTTTAAAGAAAATGGGTATGCAAAGTTGGGGAATAAGTTGCTACAATCTAGGCTATCAATGATTGTATTCAGCCTGAGAAAAATGGTAGTTTAGGGGAAGGCCTAAAATTTAATTCTCAAATATTGTTATTAGTAGTCCTATCTTGATGAAAATCGGTATGCAAAGTCAGGAAATAAGTCGCTATAATCTAGGCTGTAAATTATTTTATTCACGCTGATTGAAATGGTAGTTTAGGGGAAGGCCTAAAATGTAATTCTCAAATATTTCTTATTAGAGATGTAATCGATGAATGCTACGTAACTAAGGTTATATAGTATTAAATTTCCTATTATTCATGTCTTATACATGTTACCGTACTGGCTATGATCACAAACATATTCATGAATTTGGATTTTTGTTACTAAGTCCATATCAGCGCCGAGTAACGAGAAAATGGGTAAACAGTATTTAATGAAAATCGCTATATAAGTCGGAGAATAAGAAACTACAGTTTACGGTATAAAATATTTTACAAATCACAGAGTCGAAAGAAAACTAAATGTGAAGGCCTACAATATAGAAAGCTCCTAACATTGATCAACAATAACATTACATTGACCATTGTTTGTCGTGATGTGCTTTGTGTCTTCTGTTGCCTCTCATCTCCGGTAGATAGGACTACTGCTGCGTACAGAGTATTTTTTATTTGATTTACGTCGCACCGACATGGATAGGTTTTATGGCGACGATGGGATAGGAAAGGGCTAGGAGTGCCTTAGGCCTTAATTAAGGTACAGGCCCAGCATTTGATTGGTGTGAAAGTGGGAAACCACGGAATATCATCTTCAGCGCTGTCGACAATGGGGTTCGAATCCACTATCTCTCGGATGCAAGCTCACAGCTGCGCACCGCTAACCACACGGTCAACTCGCCCCGTCGTACAGAGTGTAACATCCTGCCTGAATATTGATGGGAAGTAGCTGGGGAGTTAGATAACTTTCTTCTTTAGCATGCCATTCCCCTGTTTTATAAATTTTCTGATACTACTGGTACGTAACACATTGGATCATCATAGCATTCGGGCTACTCAACCCCTACTCTGAGGCACTGATTGGAATGAACAGTGTGCATATTTAGCGGAATAATGACAGATGAGTGTTCATGGCAATCTGCGGTCTGGTCATCCCAGCTCTGGAACTTTGGACTATTAGATTGGCACCATAATCTAACCGCAACACTGTTCGTTAAAAGTGATAAAACGTGCGGCTTTCCATTTGATCGAGTATTTTATATGATAGCATTGCTTTTAATCGCTACATTCCTACTTACGTTTTTGTAATGACCTATGGTTGATTTCAGTTAGGAAAACCACAAAGTCAGTCTTTCTGAGAATCCCGTAGCGAAGCACGGGTACATCAGCTAGTATAGAATAAATCCTACTTGAGTAGCTAGTAAATTTAAAGAGCAATGCAAGACACTGGGATATTTCAGTTACGACATGCTTAAGATTTTAAAAATCTACCAGCTCTCAATTTTACGTTACAACAAAATACTATTTACATACAATAAATGGATCTGTTGCTGATTGAGAAATTTTAAATAATGATGGTAATTGCGTCGAATTGTTCCTTACAATAACAATCACTCCTTCCATATCAATTTTCGCGTCTTCACTATGGAAGGTGGTAGAACTCTCTTCATGTGCACCTCCATTGGAGATTAAGATGCATGTACATTTTTGAAATACGCACCAGCTCCTCCAGCCTGCCAATCTTAAATAACTGAAAAGGCAGGGAATCGAACACGGGTGTCTGAGGATGGTAGCTAATAGTACTAACTGTGGCACTATGAAAGTAGATATGTGGATGTGATATACGTTATAACCTCTGTACATGCGTAGCTAACTAGGCAGACAGGGAAATGAATGACACAAATAAGTGGTGGCGATTAATGTTTCAAGAGGAAGTACAACTGGGCAACCATCCTCTATTAACACTAATCAGAGGGGAAAAAGTCATATCGTCGGGGTCGGAAAAGATCTAGAGCTGACTAAGGGAAGTAGGATATGATACATGAGAGCGAGACGCCTGGCCTAAGTGGAAGCAATGCCGAGACTCAGATAAAGGAGCCGTGGTCGTCAACCCACGCTCCCAAATTAGGAATCCCTTTTAGTCACCTCTTACGACAGGCAGGGGATACTGCGAATGTTATTCTACCGGCAACACCCACCCTCCACAGGGGAAGACAAAGACAGGTTTGGTGAATGTAGTACAGTAATTGGAAGATTATCTTGAAGTATAGAACAAGTTGGTAAGACCCCCATTAGAGTATGGTTCAGTGAATAGGACCTACACAGGACTGCTTGATACGAAAACTGGAAAAGATCCAAAGGAAAGCAGCACGATTTGTTCTGGATGATTTCCGACAAAGGAGTAGTTTTACGAAAATGTTGCAAACTTTGAGCTGGCAAGACTTGGGAGTAAGGAGACGAGAAGCTCGACTAAGTGGAAGGGTATGTTCCGAGTTGTCAGTGGAGAGATAGCGTGGAGTGACATTAATAGATGAATAAGCTTGAGCGGAGCTTTTAAAAGTAGGAAATATATTATGAAGATAAAGTTGGAAAACAAGAGGACAAATTGGGGCAAGTATTAATTTATAGGACGAGGAGTAAGGGATTGGAATACATTATCACGGGAAATGTTCAATGAATTTCTAAGTTCTACGAAAAAGTTTAAGGAAAAGCTAGGTAAACAACTGGGTAGGGAATTTGCCACTTGGGCGACAGCCCTATGTACAGATTAATGATGATTGTGATGATTGTAATGATTGTGTGATTAAGTAGCGAGAGACCATAGCAAAGACAGTACATTCCTCATAATTGTTTTCGACACAAATATCATAAATTAGAATATAAGAGGTTAAGAAGATAATGGGTTACGTGTAGATAAGAGTTGGACGTGTAACGGTAAATGATATAGTAGATGTTGATGCGTTCTTCAAATATTGGCTATTTTTATTCAGAGACAGGGGCTTACAAGCACGAAGTCATCGCAGTCAATTACGAAAATGCATACGTATGTATTGATCCCATTTAACGTAAGATGCAAAAGAGCAATCGATAATTACAGCACAACGTTCCATTAACATTATCTTATCTCGGTACGGGACCCGCTCCACACTAGCTTTCTTGTGTCAACCTGCATCTAACAAGTCAGCTGTATTACAAAACGGTGGACAATTATTCTGAAAACAGGCAGACACAAGAATTATAGAAAAAAAACAGACTAATGGTAAAGTAATTGCATTTCACATATTCCCTCAGTAATGTGCATCGCACGAGTAGTGTATCAGTGCGCGTATGTGACACGTTCACGAGTGTAACAATTCAAATATTACTTTCTAGTTGTCTCGAAATAATAATGAAATAACTGCTACGAGTAAAAGCAAAAGAAGAGCAGTGTCTGAGTAAAATTAGTCAAATTTAATAGTAATATTTTTTTAAACACAACATTTTAAGGCCTCGTCTAATGTGAATAATTCTACTTCTCTATTAGGCTCAATCAAAAGTTCCTATATAAACCGTGTTCATGAGAATTTCAACCTCACACTCACCCTGAGCGAGTTTGCTCCAGCTACTGAATATGCAGAATGTCGTTTGCCATCCTATTTTGTGTGAAGACCACGTTGGGTGGATTTTAAGACCTGACTTGTTTTCCAGATTTTACAACCACCATCCTTGGATAGAAGAGAAACGACAGCCACAGCGATATATCAACAGGAGATATTTTGGAACTTTCCGAATTGGTAAAGCTAATCCCGCATACAACGTGAGACTTCAAGATCGCTATGGGCGGCTAGGCGTGTTCGCATCGTCTGAAAGTGATCTTCATCCACCAAGAAATAAGCTGAGTGGAGAATATTATGAAATTAGTACTAAAATAATTCATTATTTCTTCCTTTCTTGCTGTAAAAGTAGACAGATTTTTATTCCAGATATTAATGATAGGAATGAAATGGCTTCATAGAATAAAACGATTAGCATGAATTAGTAAGGACGAAAGCAGTAATAGCACCTATCTATAAGCAAGGGAACAGGAAGGCTTGCAACAACTATCGAGGTATTGCAATGATCTGTGCCAGGCAAGGTGTTCACTGGCATTTAGGAAGGGAGGGTAAGATCTGTGGTTGAGAATAAGTCGGTTCAAAACCAGTGTGGTTTCAGGCCACAGTTGGGCTGTCAGGACCAGATTTTCAGTATGCGCCGAGAAACTCAAAAATGCTACGAGAGGTACAGAGAAGGCATATGACTGGAGTACCGAGGGAAAATATCTTAGCTGTACTGGGGAATTACGGATAGGTTATTATAAAGCAATCAAATGCATTTATGCTGACAATTGGGCTGCAGAGGGAAGTAATGGTAAAATGAGCGTTTGGTTCAAAGTTAGACAGCGCTGTAATCTTTCATCTTTGTTGTTCATAGTGTCATATTTCTAGGTTTTCACGTCGCACCAACACACTTCATGTTTTCGGCGACGCACGGCTAACTCACTCGGTGTTCATAGTTTAGATGATGACGATGATGCTGCTTATGCTTGTTGTTTAAAGGGGCCTAACATCGAAGGTCATCGGCCCGTTCATAGTTTACATGGATTATCTACTGAAAGGTATGAAGTGGCAGGGAAGGGATTCAGTTAGGTGGAAATGTAGTAAGCAGTCTGGCCAATGACAAGATTGTGCTGAAAGCCCCCTATTCAATATCTTGGTACTTGAAAATAAGTGCAATGAGTATGATACGAAAAGTAGCTTTTCGAAGACTAAAAGTAATGTCAGTAGGGTTGAAACCTAAGAGAATTGAATGTCAGATTGGGAATAACAAGTGGAACAGGTGGATTATTTCCAGTGTTTGGGATGTGTATTGTCCTAGGAAGGTAGTATAGTACGTGAGATTGAATCAAGATGCAGCAAAGCTAATGCAGGGAGCTCGTAGTTGCGAGCAACAGTATTCCGTAAGAAAGAAGTCTGCTCCCGGACGAACCTATCTTTACACCGGTCTGTTTTCAGACCAACTTTGCTTCACGGGACTAAAAGCTGAACTCATCTTAATCATAAGTTAGAAGTAATGGACATTAAAGTTGTGAAAAGGATCGCTGATAGAAATGGTGGGAGCGATGCCAGGAGGGTACCTGAAATGACGAGATAAAGCGAAGTAAGGAATGAACTCGGTCATGGAGGGTAAGAGAAGTAGAAAGAGACAAAGATGACGATGATTAGACTGTTTCTTATTATTAAAAGATACGATATATGGAACTAAACGCGGCCACGAAGCTAGTTACAAGTAAGAGGATTATGGAAGTGTAGGACTATTGTACACTGACTGAGCAAATGTCATGGGATAGCGGAGCACTGATGCGCAGGTGTGTTGTCTGCGCACCACACGCTTCCTGTGAAAGCGGCAGTTATATAGGAGACCTTGTGAGCAGTAGCTGTGCATGTGACAGGTGTAACATAGAACGTCGTCGTGAGCTGACACCGTTCGAACGGGGTATGGTGGTCGGTGGACGGATGGGAAGCGCTATTTCGGAAGTGGTAGGGTATTTGGCTTCACACGATCTTACAGGATGTATCGTGAATGGTTGAATGCGGGTGTCACCGTCCACAACAGACGAACGATCGGCCGTCCAGCCACCCTCGATGACCGTGACCGGCGACATCTGAGACGGATTGTCAATAGTGACAGACGGGCAACCGTGCAAATCACGGCTCAATTTAACGCAGGGCGTGCTAGACACCTCTCCCAGTGGACAATCCGTAGGAACATGGGTTCTATGGGGGTATGGGAGCCGGCGCCGCACACGGGTGCCACTGTTCCAACGTCATCGGGCACAACGACGCGCATTTGTCGCCAGTCACCAGGGATGGACACTGGAACAATGGCGTAACGTGATATGGTCGGACGAATCACGATTTCAACTGCACCATGCCGATGGGAGGCGCCGTGTATGGCGCAGACCACATGAAGCGATGGATCCCGCCTGCCTTGAAGGTGTGGTCCAGAGCGCTGGTGTCTGTGTTATGGTCTGGGGTGCATTTTCCTGGTATGGAATGGGCCCCCTAGTTGTTCTGGAAGAGATTTTGAATGGTACGCGGTATGTTGAGCTGTTCGGAGACCATCTCCACCCATTTTTGGCCTTCCAACGCCCAGACGGTTCTGCGGTGTTTCACAAGATGATAATGCGCCGCCACATCGCTCCCACGTCGCCCGGGAATGGTTCCAGGAACATGCAGTGGAGGTCCAACGACTGCCATGGCTACCCAGGAGCCCCGATATGAACCCTATCAAGCATATCGGGGATGTTCTGGAATGCAGGCTCCATGCCATGGATCCTGCACCCACGAACAGACCAGCATTGGCGGCCGCTCTGCAAATGATTTGGTGTCAGCTGCGTCCAGGACTACCAGGGACTTGTCGAGTCACTTCCACGGCGTCTCACTGGAGTTCGCAGAGCCAGAGGAGGCCCCACACGCTATTAGGTGAATATCCCATGACATTTGCTAAGTCAGTGTAAATTCGCAATGACTTGCAGACTGAACGTTGAAATGAATATGTACTGTATGTATGCACAATGATTGTGTTCCATCATTGAATTCGTGTGTGTGTTTTTCCACATCTCATAGTTGTGTTAGGCAGTTAATTCGATAGTGTTTTCTCAAATTCGATGAATGTTTGAACGGCTCGCAGATATAACAGTCTCAAAATTATAATCCCCGATATTATTATTCTTCTGCTGATTCTTCCACAGTTTGGTCGGGTAGCGGGTGAGAACTCTGTCATACATAATAGTTTGGCCTTGTTTTACAGCCGAATGCCCTTCCTGACGTCAACCCTATGTGGAGGGATGTATTCATTAGTGCGTGTTTGCGAAGGTGTGCGCTTGTATGCGTAGAGTGTGCTGGAACAAACACCCAACCTCCGAGCCAGAGGAACTAAGCAGACGCGATTAAAATCCCAGACTCGACCAGGAATCGAACGCGGGACCCTCTGAACCGAAGGTCTCAATGCTGACTATTCGGCCAAGGAATAGCATGTGTCCTAGATTATTCATTATAGGTATTTTAGCAGACATTTTGTATGATAATGTAATACATTAGGACGTCGTTATTATCTTCAATAAGTTCATGGTTTTCATGTAACGACAGAAGGGATTCTCATTTATAATTTATGTAATATTGTGAACTCCGAGAGGTGAAATTACCCTAATAATAACAGTGCATCTTGGGAAATTCCATGTTTTATTAAAAGCTATTTCGATTTCTTTTCAGTCTTCTTCCCAGCTTGGTACATATAAAAAAACACGATCGATTAAATAAAAAGTGAAAAGCAAACACATTTGTCTATTTTTTTCACACAAAAACTGCTTTGTAATATACTTTTATGTAATCCAGTAAAGCGTTGTAAATCGCATCCAAAACTTCAGAAATAAATGTGCTGATAGTATTCCTGCATATCCTGAATAAATGCTGCAGACTAGCAAATGAATCACTGTTAGCTAAGAATCTTAAACTGACATGAAGTTCCGATTCTGCCAGAATTGGTCTCCTCATATCGGCGTACTTTTTTCTGAATCGTTGACTTCACTTTTTGAAAAAAACAAAAACAAAAAAAAAACAGATTTGGCTCCATCCTGAAAAAGTATCCGTAGCCATTCTGATCTTCCAAGGATAACTTCCTGCAAATACTATTGGAGGCAACGAGTAAATACCGCCTCTTCAACCAGTAACAAACCATGTTTCTTTTCAATGTTTGATGTTTTCAAATGATTTCTCAACTCATGTATTAATAGTTCGTAAATAATTTCCGCAGCTTCACGTTCTGCCATGACTGAACAACGAACGAGAAACTTAAGACCAACAAGGGCACTTGTTCCGTGTGAAGTGGAGAAGGTCGTCCTAGTCCCTGTGTTGAATAAGTGTCATAGCGCATGCTCAAAACAAGTAGTGCTCTCGCTCGGTTCATGGCTCCCTGTGAGCCCACCGTAAGTGTTTTTATCCCGGTAACCTATATCCCGATGAAGTATACCGAGTATTTGAGCGCTAGACGGTGAGACTACGCAGTGAGAACGCTGACACAAACATTTTGAACGTATTACCAATAGAAGGTAACTCTCCTTTTTTACTATATTTCATACATCTCCTAGGGAGTTACACTGCCTTTACCGTGCTACAAATTGGGCGCAAATTACCACGTTTCTACTCTTCAATTGATCGTAAACGTTCTACACGATCCGAAGATATTATACTTGCTTTTATTAGCAGAAACAGGCCTTCCTGGAGTCGAAATATTTTAAAAATAATTCAATAACGATAACCAATCTCTTCTTCCAGTTAAACTTGGTTTGTTCCAAGCTATTCGTCCACCGTATGTTACTTCTGAGTAAGTTGAATATCACCTAGGTGAGTTTCTTTGTTTCTCTTTTCTATAATCTCCATAGCAAATTTTGAAGCACTGATTGTTTTTCCGAATTGTCTCACTATCCAACGACCGTTTTTTGAAACTGAACATTCCTCTTATTGCTCTTCATTTATTGCACTTTACATCTTTTTGCTTGCTTTGTGCTTGTTGTTTAAAGGAGCCTAACATCGAGGTCATCGGCTCTTACATCTTTTTAACAACGCACAGTACAGTTGCATGATTCTTGTTAATGTCAACAATTTTTTGGAATGGTTCGGTATTATTACAATTGAAAAATAATAATTTATTTTTGCAGATCTTTTGACAGCCAATTATTACACACGAAAGTGTATATACTCACAACTGCGCTACGAACTGAATGATGAACATTACATCAAGGAATGTGGTCTCTCTCTCTCTCTCTCTCTCTCTCTCTCTCTCTCTCTCTCTCTCTCACCTGTGCAGTTAGACCTATATAAACTTTATTTTGCATGTTTTGCCAACACATCTAAAATAATCGGACATATTTTTGTAAATTCAGAGATAAGCTATCTAACGAGGGGAGTGTGTATGTGATCTTCAAAAGGCAGAAGTATTCAGTCAGCAGTATGTAAAGATTGTTGGTTACAAGGATGATGTCGAGATAGAGGAGGAGACTAAGGCCAAAGAAGTAATAAAATTTACGTATGATAACAATGACATTTACAATAAGATACAAAAGTTGAAAACTAGAAAAGTGGCTGGAATTGATCAGATTTCTGGGGATATACTAAAGACAATGGGTTGGGATATAGTACCATATCTGAAGTACTTATTTGATTATTGTTTGGTCGGAGGAGCTATACCAGATGAATGGAGAGTTGCTATAGTAGCCCCTGTGTATAAAGGAAAGGGTGATAGACATAAAGCTGAAAATTACAGGCCAGTAAGTTTGACATGCATTGTATGTAAGCTTTGGGAAGGCATTCTTTCTGATTATATTAGACATGTTTGTGAAATTAATAACTGGTTCGATAGAAGGCAATTCGGTTTTAGGAAGGGTTATTCCACTGAAGCTCAACTTGTAGGATTCCAGCAAGATATAGCAGATATCTTGGATTCTGGAGGTCAAATGGACTGTATCGCGATTGACCTGTCTAAAGCATTTGATAGGGTGGATCATGGAAGACTACTGGCAAAAATGAGTGCAAATGGACTAGACAAAAGAGTGACTGAATGGATTGCTATATTTCTAGAAAATAGATCTCAGAGAATTAGAGTAGGCAAAGCTTTATCTGACCCTGTAATAATTAAGAGGGGAATTCCTCAAGGCAGTATTATTGGACCTTTATGTTTTCTTATATATATCAATGATATGTGTAAAGAAGTGGAATCAGAGATAAAGCTGTTTGCAGATGATGTTATTTCGTACAGAGTAATAAATAAGTTACAAGATTGTGAGCGGCTGCAGGGTGACCTCGATAGTGTTGTGAGATGGACGGTGGGCAATGGTATAATGATAAACGGGGTTAAAAGTCGGGTTGTGAGTTTCACAAATAGGAAAAGTCCTCTCAGTTTTAATTACTGCGTTGATGGGGTGAAAGTTCCCTTTGGGGATCATTGTAAGTATCTAGGTGTTAATATAAGGAAAGATGTTCATTGGGGTAATCACATAAATGAGATTGTAAATAAAGGGTACAGATCTCTGCACATGGTTATGAGGGTGTTTAGGGGTTGTAGTAAGGATGTAAAGGAGAGGGCATATAAGTCTCTGGTAAGACCCCAACTAGAGTATGGTTCCAGTGTATGGGACCCTCACCAGGATTACCTGATTCAAGAACTGGAAAAAATCCAAAGAAAAGCAGCTCGATTTGTTCGGGGTGATTTCCGACAAAAGAGTAGCGTTACAAAAATGTTGCAATGTTTGGGTTGGGAAGAACTGAGAGAAAGAAGAAGAGCTGCTCGACTAAGTGGTATGTTCCGAGCTGTCAGCGGAGAGATGGCGTGGAATGACATTAGTAGACGAATAAGTTTGAATGGCGTTTATAAAAGTAGGAAAGATCACAATATGAAGATAAAGTTGGAATTCAAGAGGACAAACTGGGGCAAATATTCATTTATAGGAAGGGGAGTTAGGGATTGGAATAACTTACCAAGGGAGATGTTCAATAAATTTCCAATTTCTTTGAAATCATTTAGGAAAAGGCTAGGAAAGCAACAGATAGGGAATCTGCCACCTGGGCGGCTGCCCTAAATGCAGATCAGTATTGATTGATTGATTGATTGATTGATTGATTGATTGATTGATTGTAATATAACAATGCAAGGTAAGACACGTCCAGATGGAAGTACTTTTAATTAAACTGACCACCTCCTAATAGATGCAAGACATTTCTCTAACTTAATGGATGTTAGGAGCTATAAGGAGGCCAATATTGACTCTGACCACTACTTTGAGGAAGCAACTATTAGAAGCCGAATATCTAATGCAAGAAAGGTACATGGATCCAATGCAAGAAAGTTCAACAGTGCTCGGCTGAAGGAGCCCCTAACTGCTTTCAGATATGCTAGCTTGCTTAATGAGGCCCTGACCGATTTGCCTAATAGAGTAATGATGAAATCTGGAAGAAAAAGATGCACTATTAAAAACTGCAAATGAAGTTTTAGGAAGGGAAGAGAAAATCTGGCACAACAATTGGTGTGATGAAGAGTGTGCACGAGCATGAAGCATACAAGAGAATGCAACAGAGGAACCACACCCCAAAAAGCAGTGAAAGAGTACAGAACTTCCAGAAGAGAAGAAAAGAGATTGCGCAAGAAGAAAAATAGACAGTATGAGAGGAAAGAATTAGAAGAAATGGAACGATTGAAAGGGATGAATGATGCGAGAGCTTTCTATCAGAAGTTAAATAAAAGTCGTAAGGATTTCCAGCCTAGAACAAGTTTGTGTAGAGATAAAGATGGCATAATACTGGGCAGTGGGGATGCAATACTAGAAAGATGGGCCCAATATTTTGATGAACTGTTGAATGAAAGTCCAGCTGATGACCAAAAAACCTTACCTCCTATAAATACAAGAAAATCAGACATACAAGTACCGATACCTACTACTGAGGAAGTTAAGCTTGCCATTAAGAAGTTAAAGAATAACAAAGTCCCGGGAATGGATTTAATACAAGCAGAGCTTGTGAAAAATGCTGGAAAAGAATTTGTTAAACATTTTCACAAACTAGTGGCCAAGATACGGGTAGCTGAAACAGTCCCTAATGAGTGGAACGTAGATATCATCTGCCCGATACATAAGAAAGGTGATATCATGATGTGTTCTAACAACAGAGGTATCTGTTTATCGTCCATTGCTTATAAAATATTTTCCAATGTTCTCTTTAGGAGATTGGTGCCTTACGTGGAAAATGCGGTTGGTGACTATCAATGCGGATTTCGCCAAGGAAGATCTACTATTGATCAGAACTTCACAATCCGCCAGATACTTGAAATATGTAAAGAATTTGGAATTGATACACACCATCTCTTCATTGACTTCAGATAAGCCTATGACAGCACTGAGAGAAGTAATCTCTATGTAGCAATGGAAGAGTTTGAGATCCCTAAGAAATTGATCGCCCTTGAGAAAGCTACTATGGAAAATACTCGGAATCAAATTAAGATCCAGAATATGTTATCAAGTGTTGTAACGACCAAGAATGGAGTTAGGCAAGGGAATTCATTATCATGCCTTTGTTTTGGAGAAAGTTGTTTGAGATGCTAGTATCAACACAAGGGAAACCATCTTATATAAATCAGTTCAATTTTGGCATATGCAGATGATATTGATTTAATCGCAAGAACACCAAGACCATTGAAAGAAGATTTCACAAGCCTCGAAAAAGCAGCAAGAAAGATGAATTTACAGATTAATGAAGGAAAAACTAAGTACATGCCCGTAACCAAGAAAGACTACCCTAGCGGGTCTATATTCATAGAAATTGGCTCGTATAAGTTTGATGTTGTGAGTAGCTTTTAATTCCAAGAACAATGTTAGTTCTGAAATCCAAAAACGTATACTGTCTGCTAACAAGTGCTATCATGGCCTCAGAAAACATCTGAAATCTAAGCTGCTATTAGGAAAACTAAAGTCCTGATGTATAAAGTTTTAGTAAACCCTGTATTAACATATGGTGCTGAGACCTGGACACTCTCAAAATCTGATGAAAGACAGCTCGGTATATTTGAAAGAAGGATTTTGAGGCAAATTTTTGGGCCAGTGGAAGAAAATTGTGTCTGGGGAAGAAGATATAATCATAAATTATTTAATTTATATAACGAACCAAACATTGTTAACTGCATAAAGATCAGAAAATTGGAGTGGGCAGGACATGTGCTGCGTGCTAATGACAGAACGATACAGGAGATCTTTAATGCAGTACCAGAAGGAATCAGGAAAGTTAGCAGACCAAAGTTAAGGTGGGAAGAAGGGGTGAGAGAAGATGTAAAGATAACTGGTATCAAGAACTGGAGGAGCTCTGCACTTAACAGGAAAGAATGGGGAAAACTTCTTCAAAAGGCCAAGACCCATAAAGGGCTGTCGCGCCAGTGATGATGAAGATAAGACACGTACATAAAAATTTCAGTGTTCAACTTTCTGTTCATAAGAAAATAATGCAACACAAATTTTAATTTGAATCACGGCAACCCGGTCCAGCTAACTGGAGCTGAAAATAACTAATTTTTCAATGTCGCAACGACACAGACAGGTTTTATGGCAGCGATGGGATAGGACTGGAAAGGATGCGACCGTTGCCTTAATTAAGGTACCATGCCTGGTGTGAAAATGAGAAACCACGGAAAGTCATATTTGATCTTCAGGGCTGCTGATAGTGAAGTTCAAATTCACTATTTCCCGAATGCAAGCTGACAGCTACGCGACTCAAACCGCGTAGCCACTCGCTCGGTAAAATAAATCAACTCAAAGCAACGAAGGACATTTTCATTCCTAACTCCAGATGTGAAAGTTGATGGCATGCCACAAGTGTGGCTGGAATTACGAACAACCCATGTTTGGACCCGTTGGAGTTTACCTCCCGGAGTACACGGGTCAAACAGGCCATTGGCTCCTGCTGGCGACAATAGACTCCGTCACTATAATTAACCTACAGCAGTAGGGGCGGACAGCATATTTTGGTCCTCGGTACACTTACTAAACTGCAAGGAATGCAACACGTCTACAAAGAATCATTAAGCTAATAACACCGTCCCCATCGATGGTATCTTTACCTTGTCGTGGTGGTGGGGCTTGTGTGGTCAAAAGATCCAGAGAGCTATGCCGGCGGTAGCTTAGCTACTGGTAGGGCCTCCCTTGCCGGACAGGTCGAAGGTGATGATCCAGACTAAAAGGGATACCCTGGTCCTCCAGGTTGGGGGTTGGGCATAGGGTTGACAACTCTATCCCATTAAAAAAATAAACTGTTGAGAAGCCGCAAAGAGTAAGAACAAACCGGACGGATAAAATTGACAAACGACCTAGGCGAGGAAATGGTTATGGATTGGTATTAGCGACTTGGAATGTGAGAAGCCTACTCCAGCCAGGGAAAAGCAGAAAACTAGAAGAGGAACTAAGAAAGTATAATGTTGAAATCGCTGCTCTACAAGAAATTAGATGGCGGGAAATTGAGATGTTCGATTTACAGGATTATACTTTAATCAACAGTGGGAATGGCGATAACATCTGTGGAACAGGCTTTATGATATCTAAACAACTGAAGCATACCTTAATGTCTTACAAGGCAGTAAATGAAAGAATCTGTATCATGAGAATCAGGGGCCGCTTCTTCAATTATACACTTATAAGCGTACACGCACCTACGGAAGAAAAGGAGGATGAACTAAAGGATAAGTTTTATGAAGAACTAGAGAAACAGTACGATGAGGCACCTAGACATGACATTAAAATAGTAATTGGGGACTTCAATGCAAAAGTGGGACAAGAGGAAGAATTTAGACCCACAATAGGAGCACAGAGTTTACATTTGGAAAGTAACAACAATGGGTTACGGCTTATTGACTTTGCTACAGCAAAGGATATGGTAATCAGTAGCACTACATTTGAGCACAAGAGAATTCATAAAGAAACTTGGGAGGCACCAGATGGGAACACCAAGAATCAAATCGACCACATACTGATTGATAAAAGACATGCGTCTGATGTACAAGATGTGCGAACCTATAGAGGTGCAGATATAGATTCAGACCACTATTTGGTGAAAGCTAAATTGAAACAAAAGCTTGCGGTAAGAGTCAGAGGTAAAGCAGAAAGGAGGAAAGGATTTAACCAAGAAGAACTTAATGATGATGCAAGGAGAAAGGAGTATGAAAGACAGGTTGAAGAAGGTTTGAAAAACCATAAAAATGCAGTAACAGTGGATGAATCATGGCGGGTGATTAAAGAAGCCATCACAAATGCAGCCCAGGAGGTACTAGGAGAAAGAAAGAAACAGCCAAAGAAGGATTGGTATGATGAGGAAGTAAAGATAGCCTTGGAGAAAAGAAATAGAGCAAGGATGATATATATGCAACGGGCAACAAGAGCTACTCACCAAACGTATGTGGAATGTAGAAGGGAAGCCAAGAATCTTTGTAGAAAAAAGAAAAGAGAAATGGAAAAAGATCTGATAAAAGAGATGCAACAAGATTATGAGCATAAGAGAAGTAGAAAGTTTTATAGAAACGTAAAGCAGAGAAAAAGTGGATTTCAACCAAGAGTAAGCTGCATACAAAATGTGGATGGGCAACTACTTGGAAATACCCAGGAAATATTAGATAGATGGGCGGAATATTTTGAGGAGGTTTTGAATCCAGTTAAAATACAAAATGAAGAATATGAATTAGAATTGCCAAATAGTGAATCTAATGAAGATGAATCTGAGGAATGCAATAGTGAACCACCCACTTTGGAGGAAGTAAAAGGTGTCCTCTTATCGATGAAGAATAATAAGTCACCAGGAGAAGATGGAATAACAGCTGAGTTGTTAAAATATGGTGGAACGGTATTGATACAAGCATTGTATAAGTTGATACTGGAAATCTGGCGAACAGAGAAATTACCAGAAGAATGGGAAACAGCTTTGGTGTACCCAATTCTTAAGAAGGGAAATAAATTGAAATGTGAAAATTACAGAGGGATATCTCTGCTTTGCATAGGCTACAAGATCTTTAGCATAATAATAGCTAAGCGTCTAACACACAAAGCAGAGCAGGATCTTGGAGAATATCAGTGTGGATTTCGTGCAAACCGTTCAACAATAGATCATATCTTTACAATGAGGATCATCCTGGAGAGGTGCTATGAATATAACATACCACTGTATCAACTGTACGTTGATTTTAAACAAGCGTACGATTCAGTGCAAAGAGGAAAACTACTCATCGAAATGAAAGCCCTTGGTTATCCTGGGAAGCTGATTAGGTTGGTAAAAACAGCTTTGAGTGGAAGTAAATCTAAGGTATGCGTACAAGGGAAAGTATCGCGAACCTTCGACGTAAAAGTGGGTTTGAGGCAAGGAGATCCAATGTCTGCTGTCCTCTTCAATATTGCTTTAGAAACAGCTGTGCGTACCATCACTGCAAATCGTGAAAGGAACATATATCATAGACTAATTCAAATATTGGCATATGCAGATGATGTGGCCATTATTTCTCGTACAAAGAATGCACTTCTCGAAACCTATGAAGAATTGGAGAGGGGAGCACAGCAAATTGGCCTGGTAGTGAATAACAACAAAACTAAGTTCCTAGTGAGTTCCAGATCTAGTCAACCTCCAAATGCACTTAGGTGTGGAGAAAAGTGTTTTGAAAGGGTACAGGAATTTAGATATCTAGGCTCTCTGATTACTTCACAAAATGAAACAAAAAAGGAAATAAATTCTAGACTGGCTGCAGGAAATCGATGCTATGCTGCCTTAATTCCAACATTAAGAAATAAACAAATATCCAGGAAAGCTAAGTTGACCATTTATAAGACTGTCATTAGACCCGTGGTTACATATGGAGCTGAGACCTGGGTATTAAATAAAACAGAAGAATATAGGTTAATGACATGGGAAAGAAAGGTATTGAGGAAGATTTTTGGGCCAGTTAAAACTGCACTGGGATGGTGTATTAGATCTAATCAGGAGCTTAGAGACCTGTACCAAGAGCAGGATATAGTATCTTTCATGAAGACTGCTAGAGTGCGTTGGCTAGGACATGTCCATCGAATGGAGACTACAAGAGAACCTAAGAAAGTGCTGGAGGGGCATCCAGGTGGAAGACGATGTAGAGGTAGACCAAGAAAGCGATGGATAGAAGAGGTGGAGGCTGATCTACGTACCATGGGAGTCCGGAGATGGAGGACCAAGGCAATCGACAGAGAGCTTTGGAAGAAGATTGTTGCGGAGACCAAGGTTCTGCAAGGACCGTAGCGTCAAGGAGTAAGTAAGTAATAACACCGTATTATCTGTTCAACTAAATGCTACGACAACAACCTATTATAATAATAATAATAATAATAGGGATACCCGTGGAGCAGAAAGAGGTTAAAGACGGCGCGGGCTTGAATGGGTCTAACTACAATATCAAAATTAATTTAAAACTTGAACAGAATGTTATATTTTTTTCAGAAAACAACTTAACAATTTTCACTTGGTGAACATAAAACATATCAGGTACAAGGTACTCTTGAAACAAGATTAGGAGAGTCCGAGATTAGTGACTTTAACAGATTCTGGGCTTCAAGCCCATAATTTTACAATTTCCAGAGCTCCCAGCTCAAATTTACAATACAAAAATGAGGACAAATTTAATCAAGGGCAGAAATCCCCTAATTCAAAGTGCACTAGCTCCTAAAATCAAATATCTAGCCTTCCAGAGGCACTCTTTACAATTACAAAACTTGAAAAAGAGCTAACAGACTCTCAGTTTCTCAAGCCTACTCAAGGCAACATCGCATGAATATCTGACAATCTCTGGCCTTACAAGGCACTATTTACAAATAGAAATATTATTACACAGAGGTATCTAGTACCCGACCTACAGGGTCTAAGTGAAGAGAACATGTTAAATAAACGGCCCGAGTACAATTTGAATGGAAGCGAAGACTGAGCTCAAAAAATTAACCTATAAGGCTCTCGGCCGATGAAACAGGGGCTATTCCCAAATTACTGAGGTAGCACGCATGGAAATAACTTTGATACATTGCAGAAACAAAAGGTTACAAAAACGTAGGCACCTCAAACCAAGATGAAGGGGAGCTCGAGAGGGTACTTCACTCTCTATCCCCGATTTACAGTTAGAGATTTTCAAAGATTTTACATTAGCCGAAAGAAGATTTACATTTTTTTTTGCTAGGGGCTTTACGTCGCACCGACACAGATAGGTCTTATGGCGACGATGGGATAGGAAAGGCCTAGGAGTTGAAAGGAAGCGGCCGTGGCCTTAATTAAGGTACAGCCCCAGCATTTGCCTGGTGTGAAAATGGGAAACCACGGAAAACCATTTTCAGGGCTGCCGATAGTGGGATTCGAACCTACTATCTCCCGGATGCAAGCTCACAGCCGCGCGCCTCTACGCGCACGGCCAACTCGCCCGGTGATTTACATTTTAGAAAAGTTTGTTACATAATTAAAGAGTCGGACTTTTCCCTCGGGTTAAAGTGCGGCGGAAGCAAGAAGGAATAAAGTTATGTGGCCATTATCTTATAGATGTCCTGGTCGCCGACGAAAGAGGCCGCCCGCCTCCTGAACATACACACAGTCAGACGTCGATCAATTGGCCAAGAAACGTGAAAAGCCGAGATCATTCAAGACTAAACAGCCACACCCTATTAATTTTATTGGTTAAACTCAAAGTTACACTCAGAATCGAACAAGAAGCCTGTGTGATAGGTTGAAAATTAATTATAGAAATTAGTGATTGGTTAGATTCAAAACTGGCGGAAAGAAAAGGGAAATATTGCCAACCCAAAAATAAATGAACATCAATTAGTTACAAAAACCTAGAAATACAAAATTTCTTTAAATAATAACTTCTTACACTTTGCACCAGGGTGCAGGATCATAGTTTTTGGTAATGTCATCTGTGGAGAAAAGTCAAAACTTCTTGATGTATAGCAAACAAAAGTAGGAGAAATTCAGTGTGTTTAGGAAACTTCACAATAACAAAATTACTCAATATGTTAGTGGTGACATCTGATTAAAGTTCGAAGTTGGTGTAGTTTCAGTTTCACTGTTTGACCAATAGAGGAATTCATTTAGGCGCTGATTTTGAATGCGCGGCGTTGGGGTGTACCTCCCGGTAAAATAATAATAATAATAATAATAATAATAATAATAATAATAATAATAATAATAATAATAATGCAATTTTAAAGCTACATTTCTCGAGTGGAGACATTTTCATTCAGGCTGCCTGCGAGTCAATTTACACGTTCCATTTTACTCTGGGGCTGAGTTTTAAATAATTTTGTCGGATAGACAACAAATGTGCCACAGTTTTCTGAAAGTTATAACTCTATTATATATACAGAATTAGATCTAAAAATACCTTTGTTCACAAAAACTAGCCTACATATTAAATGTAAATCAAATTAGTTGCTTTACGTCGCACCGGCACAGATAGGTCTTATGGCGACGATGAGATAAGAAAGGGCTAGAAGTGACAAGGAAGCGGCCATGGTCTTAATTAAGGTACAACACCAGCATTTGCCTGGTGTGAAAATGGGAAACCACGGAAAAACAACTTAACGGCTGCCGATGGTAGGATTCGAACCCACCATCCCCCGAATGCAAGCTCACAGCTACGCGACCCTAAACGCACGGCCAACTAGCTAGGTCGTCTTTTAAAACGTTTTTTCTATCAGCAGATGATTCTTTAAATAATCATATTTTGTATAGGCTACCCGAGATGTACAGTAGCCCACTGGTTTTCTGATTAAACTTATTTTTATTTAAGCATTGCATCAGTCGGCTCACTTATTCACTGTACATGTACAACGGTGACCTCGTGATTCGATTATTGAAGTATTGTGCAATGATGCGACATACAAACTGAGAAAACACCGAGCGTTTCTTCCCAATATAAAACAGACAATATCGAGTGATCATGCGCGTTACTGATAGTCATAGGGTAGGCTAGATAATAATGTTATTGGCTTTACTTCCCACTATAACTACTTTTACGATTTTCGGAGACGCCGAGGTGCCGGAATTTATTCCCACAGGAGTTCTTTTACGTGTCAGTAAATCTACCGACACGAGGCTTACGTATTCGAGCACCTTAAAATACCACCGGACTGAGCCAGGATAGAACCTGTCAAGTTGGGGTCAGAAGGCCAGCACTTCAACCGTCTGAGCCACTCAGCCAGGCAGTTAGTCTAGAGAGCTGAGTTTAATTAATTGTCGAATGTCAACTAGTTATAAAAATACTGATTCATTAAACTAATACGGTAAATAGAATAACCTAATAGCCTACCTACTTACAAGCTAGGTACTTTGGTTATTTTTGACTACATTTTTAACACTGCAAATACATTCACCTATTATTTGAACCAACCTGTATGAAGAGGGCAGTGAATGCAAGTGGGTATATTTTCAAATGAGCTGAGCGCGATAGTCTGTTATAGAGCGTACGATTCTTTCAGTGTGGCTCTGTATGTATCGCTGCAGCGGAAGTTCGACTCCCACTGTATCACTGATGCGTGACTGCTACGATTCTTTCAGTGTGCCATGGCTTTGAATGTCTTGCTGCAGCGGAAGTTCGGCTCCCCACCAATGTCCAGTGTCCCGATAATGAGCCATGTGTGTACTGTGTCTCACTGATCCGTGAGTGCTCCACTCAGCACTGTCTGCTGCGAGTCAGCTGAATCGTGTGCCATGAGCTCGCCGTTCCTGTGAATCGATTCACGCGGACACTTCAATGAAACGATACACTGCTTCGAATCATACACTCAGTAGCGAATACTAATCTACCATGCACTGGTTACGCTATCCTGCTTAACACTTGACCGCGATTTGTAACTGATCGCCCCCCTCCCCTCTTCCCCCACACACACCATGAAGTCTGGCGTGGGACCTTGGTGTCGTAGGTAAATGCACTCCGGAATAGGCCGCTCACCAGGTCTACGCCGCGCCGTATACGTGTTCGTCCATCACTTGCATTCAACCAGAGCCTACTCTCGTCACTGAAAACAACAGAGCGGCATTCTCGTTTTCAGTAGACTCTTTCAGGACACCAGAGTAGCTGTTCTTGGTGGTGTCGTGGTGTCAGTGGTAGCCTGGCCAGAGGCATACGTGATCGTAATCCTGCTGCAAGCAGACGGTTCCCAACGGTCCTTGGTGACAGAGCATGTGCCAGATGTGACCGGATTTCATTCCTGGATGAAATTCCGTCGGCGACCACTGCTCGCATAATGCGTCGCTCTTGACGTGCGTCTGTACTACGCGGACGTCTGGAGCCTGGTCTACGGGTGTGGACATGTTGCACAGACCACTGCTGAAAGCAGCGACACATCACGGATACATTGTGCCCAACATGTACAGCAATCCGCCGATACGTCCATCCAGCTTTCCACGACCCCGTTCAAATGGCTGCAGTTGGTCAAGAGGAGCATGTACTCGGCGGCGGGACATGGTTGTATCCTAGAATGAATGTTGCAAACACTGTTCACATCTAACCTGAGCACAGTTACTGCCTACTGAGTTAAAACAGAGTGCGAACGGACAGGCCTCCCGAACGCCATCTGATGCCGATGTCCGTAACACAACAACTCCTCAGTACGTACATATTATATCCTGGTGCCACTGAACACAGTACTTGAGGATGTTGCGCATGTTATTCTTTTCCGGCAGTGTAGTTTGGCACTCTAATGTTAGAATTACTGCTTTGCACAAACCACCTACATGTTTTACTCAATACTAGAGAGTTAATCGATAATACTATGTAAAGGCTATTCTAACGCATGCATAACTATTTACCTGTACACGCAGAGGTTATGAACCGTGATCTCCCACTGCACTTCACCTATTTTCACATAAAATTGCTCTTAAATATATTACAACCGGACGAGTTGGCCGTGCGGTTAGGAGCGCACAGCTGTGAGCTTGTATCCGGGAGATAGTGGGTTCGAATCCCACTGTTGGCAGCCCTGAAAAAGGTTTTCCGTGGTTTCCCCACTTTCACAACAGGCAAATGCTGGGGCTGTATCTTAATTAAGGCCACGGCCGCTTCCTTCCAACTTCTAGGCCTTTCCTATCACATCGTCGCCATAAGAACTAATCTGCGTCGGTGCGACGTAAAGCCACTAGCAAAAAAATAAATATATATACACTGACTGACAGAGCAAATGCAACACCAAGAAGGAGTGGTTCGAAAGGGATGAAAGTTGGGAAAAAACAGAGACGGCACGGACGAATAATTGATGTTTATTTCAAACCGATATGCAGGTTACACAATGCGCACGGCATCGACTCAGTAGGATGTAGGACCACCGCGAGCGGCGATGCACGCAGAAACACGTCGAGGTACAGAGTCAATAAGAGTGCGGATGGTGTCCTGAGGGATGGTTCTCCATTCTCTGTCAACCATTTGCCACAGTTGGTCGTCCGTACGAGGCTGGGGCAGAGTTTGCAAACGGCGTCCAATGAGATCCCACACGTGTTCGATTGGTGAGAGATCCGGAGAGTACGCTGGCCACGGAAGCATCTGTACACCTCGTAGAGCCTGTTGGGAGATGCGAGCAGTGTGTGGGCGGGCATTATCCTGCTGAAACAGAGCATTGGGCAGCCCCTGAATGTACGGGAGTGCCACCGGCCGCAGCACATGCTGCACGTAGCGGTGGGCATTTAACGTGCCTTGAATACGCACTAGAGGTGACGTGGAATCATACGCAATAGCGCCCCAAACCATGATGCCGCGTTGTCTAGCGGTAGGGCGCTCCACAGTTACTGCCGGATTTGACCTTTCTCCACGCCGACGCCACACTCGTCTGCGGTGACTATCACTGACAGAACAGAAGCGTGACTCATCGGAGAACACGACGTTCCGCCATTCCCTCATCCACCATGCCAGGCGTGCACCTCTATGCTGTGGAGTCAATGGTAGTCTTCTGAGCGGACGCCGGGAGTGCAGGCCTCCTTCAACCAATCGACGGGAAATTGTTCTGGTCGATATTGGAACAGCCAGGGTGTCTTGCACATGCTGAAGAATGGCGGTTGACGTGGCGTGCGGGGCTGCCACCGCTTGGCGGCGGATGCGCCGATCCTCGCGTGCTGACGTCACTCGGGCTGCGCCTGGACCCCTCGCACGTGCCACATGTCCCTGCGCCAACCATCTTCGCCACAGGCGCTGCACCGTGGACACATCCCTATGGGTATCGGCTGCGATTTGACGAAGCGACCAACCTGCCCTTCTCAGCCCGATCACCATACCCCTCGTAAAGTCGTCTGTCTGCTGGAAATCCCTCCGTTGACGGCGGCCTGGCGTTCTTAGCTATACACGTGTCCTGTGGCACACGACAACACGTTCTACAATGACTGTCGGCTGAGAAATCACGGTACGAAGTGGGCCATTCGCCAACGCCGTGTCCCATTTATCGTTCGCTACGTGCGCAGCACAGCGGCGCATTTCACATCATGAGCCTATCTCAGTGACGTCAGTCTACCCTGCAATTGGCATAAAGTTCTGACCACTCCTTCTTGGTGTTGCATTTGCTCTGTCAGTCAGTGTATATATATATATATATATATATATATAACAAGTAAGATGACAAAATAACCGTACAGAGACCGGCAGATGAAACAAGTCTTTAACAGCCAAATAGGAAGTCTACTATACAAAGCAGAGATACATTTAAGCTGTGCCAGTTAAATATTAATTTAAAAAAAGCAAAACCCCATGGCACAACAGCCCCGAAGGACCTTGGCCTACCAAGCAACTACGTGCCAATTACCCACACGGGGCTGACGTATTTCAGCATCTTCAAATACCACCGGGCTGAGCCAGGATAGAACCCGCCGTCTAGTGGTCGCAAGGCCAGCTCTTTACCGTCTGAGCTACTTTGCCTGGCCAATGTGACAATTTCGACGTTCCGTTTTAATACATCAAGATGGCAGAGAAACAGGTCCCTATTGGGCAATCCATAACAGAGGGTTTAATTCATTTCGTCAGGTAGACACCAAATGTGTCACCAAAATATTTTGCATGAAGACAACGTACGACATGGAGTGCCGAATGTACATTTTTCTACACTTTAAAAATCCGACTACCTAAGCAACGTTTGAACATTCGATCTTCGGATCCGAAGGCCGGTACTCTCCTACTGGTCCACAGAAGAAACTTGTAGTTAAGTGGGTTGTATCATCTGGTTACAGTTCTACAAGTGACTTTGCAACAAATTATGACATATTATTATTATTATTATTATTATTATTATTATTATTATTATTATTATTGAGCATAAAGTCCTTTCAACTACCGGCTGTCTCAACAGACGTCAGGAAGAGGGAATTTTGCTCTTATAAAATGTTCTTTAACACACTAGCAAAACTATCGTCCTCAGTATCTCACACTTAATAATTCTCAAAAGCCAATCCACAGTGTTGTGATCCGATCCTGCAACCCTGAGCAAAGACAATGACCTCCAAATAATTTATGCTTTAATCTCAAATAAGTATTTTTCCTTTAAACAGTCCACTGTAATGAGATAGGCCTACTAGTCACATGTAATTTAATTCCAATATAACATAAATGCCATCTTACTGAAATTTGTTCCTACAAGAACTGAAATACAGTGGTTCTTTTCAAAACTATAGGAGTGTTGTGTCGTGGAAGTTTCGCAAGCTTGTCTTGTGCTTAGTAGGCTACATGCGTACGAGTAACGAAGTCATACGTGCCGCGTAGCCACAATCATTTCCCAACTTTACTCAGAGAGTGCAAGGACAGGTTCGAGGACATGGCAGACAGAACACGCCAGATTCGCAAGTATGCACGAAGTACCCAAACAGGACACGACTTAGTGTGGAACAATAATTCAAGGAACATGCTAACTGGAAGAGTAACAACGGGCCTTTTACAAATAAGACTATGCATGCCTAAGAAAATAAGAAACTATCATAACAAAGCTCACGAAGCTCACCTCGCACCATTCAACGAAATGTTGATCGGCGTTCAGTATGAAAGAAAAAAAAACTATAATCGCAAGAAAAATAGACCTTTTCAAAATATTCGGGTTTGATTTAATACTGCGCTCGATATTAATAGATATGGTTTTATTTTCCTATATTTACAAATTCAAAGAAACCTGACACTTCACAAGTTTCATGTTACAATGTACAAAAATACGGGGGTGAAGCGTGCAAGTTCAGATTTACAACTTCACCGGCGGGAATAACAAAATTTCCACTAAGAAAAGTGCATTCCTTCAGTAAAACGTAATACCAGATGGTTCACCATCCCCTTGCGATTTAGTTTTATGCATCCCACCGCTTTTACTACAATTCTGAAATACGTCAGTCCATCTCCCTAAACCGTGTGGTAATATAACGAGATGTGCATGTCAAGCTTCGCAATAGCTCACTTGGCAGCTGCGCGGTGGAAGTTGTGATAGGTGCTTGAAGGTTCAAATTCCACTATTATTATTTTTTTTTACAGCCAGTTGACTGAGATGTGGCAAGGTTGCATACTTAATAGTTTCCACAGACTGATTTGTTTGTTTATTTGGCCCTGAAAAGGGCCCTTGGTATGGTGGCATATGGTATATGGTGCTGGGTTGGACGAGGCTAGCAAACATGCGACAGGATTTCGGTTACCTACGCCTTTTAATGCAGCACTGCTCGAACTGATAACGTAGTCGATACAGAATTGCGCACGATGTTGTAAGGACCGTCTGGCACGTTGCAACATCTCCGGTGCAACGGATCAGCATGCCTCGGTGATGAGCTGTCTAAGGTGACCAGGACTGGTCGGCTCATGTGAATACACCAGTTGTTTTACATGGTCCCACAGAAAAATCCAGCGGTGTAAGATCGGGCGATCTGGCGGGCCAGGGGACAAGTCCTCCCCTTCCTTTCCACTTATACGTCGCATGGAGATAGTTCTGGACCACCACCGCCGCGTGTGGTGGAGCTTTGCGATGTTCAGACTACATCCTGCAGTGGCCAAGGAGTAGCACATGTTACAAGAACAGTGATAGATCACCTTGGAGAAACGGCAGATAGCATTCTCTCATCAGAGGAACCTCAAACAAATTGGGACCAATGAGGTGATCACGCATGATGCCACACCATACGTTCCACTGTTCCTGAAAAGCTGCTTGTAGTATCCCATTGGGATTATCCACACTACAGTAATGCATATTACGTCGATTAACGGTTCCATTGTTGTGGAATTGTTCTTCGTCCGTAAAAAAGATGGTCGCTAAAAAGGCACGGTCAGTATCCACATGCTGTAGAATCCATTGACAGAACGCTACCAGTGCTTCGAAATCATTATCATGGAGCTCCTGGTGTAAGTTCAAATGATACTGGTGAAATCACTGGATATGCAATATCCACATAACAGACGCCCAGCTGATGTTCGTCTCTTGTGCAATGACCCGTGTGCTAGTGTAAGGGTTCTGCCGGACAGCGTCCAAGACAACCACTTCATTGTGAGCAGACGTCACTGGATGATCTCGAATAGGCCGTGTCCTTCCAGGGACGCAGTAGCCATGCCTGTCGGTTATCGTATGCCCGGATAGCATTCTCGATACAGGCGTTGTGGCTGGTACGCATTCTGTCTACTTTGTCCATAGATGAGTAACATATCAACATACTCGTCGCTGGAATACATCACGAGGCAGTGAATAAGCTTTGTTTTGTTGTGACTTGACCCGAAGGACGGGAATTTGCGCAGCTATATGCCTACCTGCCATCGCATGTTGTTATCGTTTTAATAGGACATACTTTCCGCTACCTGTGGACTACGAAGCTTGAAACGTGTACGACGTAGCTAATTGGTTGCCTGTGTCCTAGCCACAAACCATCACCTCCTCATCCTCGTCCAGCCCAGCTCAATACCTCTGCCACTATATATACGGCCCATTACAGGGCCAAATAAACAAATCAGTCTTGTGGAAGCTATCAAGAATACAAACTTACCACATCCAAGGCAATTCGCGGCAAAGTAAAAAAGAAAAAAAAAATACTTGCGTGGGATTAGAACCTTCGAGCACCGTCCACTATCACACTCCCACCGCGCCGCATCCAAGTGAGCTATTGCGAGGCTAGACCAGCAGCGCGCAGTTTTCATCCTATACCATAACTGCTCCTGGTCTGCAGGAGGTACGTGTTCTTCGTACCTGTACTCGTTTTACGGGTTCATTCGAGGTACCCATATTGAATTAATAGAGGCGCTCACGATTCCTGCAGTCATCTAGCCCTTAAACACACATCTTGTTATATTACCCCGGTTTAGGGAGAGGGACTGATGTATTTCAGAATTGTAGTAAAATCGGCGGGGTGCATAAAACTAAACCGCAAGGGACTGGTGAATCACCCGGTATATTTACATACCTCAACAAGTTTAATGCTTGATCTTGCACAGTGTTGTAATGCTATGCGATTTTCCTGTTCAGAATATTTGCTATTCAAGTATAACAACACTGTAAATGCAATCACAAGTAGATGTACAGTATGTCTGCATCTAAACAAACTAATGCCACTCCCGGTGAACATGATTGGATTGTTGAAGAGTTTATCAGATCATTTAAACTCAAGCAACAAGCCACAGCTTACCCGCTTTACTCACTGTATTAGGAATGTTTCTTAAGTATATCCCTGTTATAATATTTATGATGCGGTAGTGAAAATTGTAAATCACTGCGTAGAGTACAAACATATTTTAAGGTACCGGTAGTAAGTACCCGGTCAGTATACATAAATAGAACATAAGTAACTTATTTCTTGCAACGTACGTTGTATTTTTTAGACCTATTTACTGTATTTTTCCTTATTTCTTTCTTTCCCTTGTGTTTTCTGTTTAAGGACGGCACACGCACACACCCAGTCCCCGGGCCAGTGGAAACAACCAATTAAGGTTAAAATCCCCGACCCAGCCGGGAATCGAATCCGGGGCCCCTCGAACCACAGGTCAGCACGCTAACCATTCAACCATGGAGCCGGACATTGTATTGAAAATTATCTAGATTTCTGTTTACTGGAAATACAAATGGTAACAATACTCCCTTAATACTCAAGTGAGCGTTCACTGTTCACTGACCTGCACGGTCTTTCACGTAATCACAACGTTGCTGTTGCTTAAGTGCACGCAATGATCGCACACCTGCCCACTAATTGTTGTGCGGGACGAAAAGTCCAGCGTGAATACCTCTGGTCTATGGTCGTTAATATTGAATTTATTTTTCTAATTTTAGACTTAGGATGTAATCTTTTAGTTTTAGACTATATTAAGTTATATTACTATTATATTATATACACTGTGTTAAGTTTGAATATTAAGTTTGGATTCAGTATTAAGCCGCATAGTGTGGTTAAGTGTAAGAGAGGGCCAAGAGCCCTAACTTCGCCATAAATAAATAAATAAATAAATAAATAAATAAATAAATAAATAAATAAATTTCAGTTACTCTTACTTCTGACAACGCCACCAGTATTTTTAGCCACGAACGCTAATTTTCCACCCCGAAGAAGCTGAAGACATATCTGAGGAATTTAACTAGCGGGGCATGTTTGAACTGGCTTGCCATTATGGCAATTTTTCGATAAGAACGCGCTGACGTCCAAACAGTGATAAATGATTTGGCAAAGCAGAGTAACACTGACTAATGTTTGACAAATGTTTTAATAACTTGGGATATATCTATTTCATATGCATGCTCATATTAATAGAAAGACAAGGAAACCAATTTCTTTAGTACTTGAAAATGTATGGCGTTGAAACGGTTCAATTTAGATGCATTAGGAGGTACTCTGGAAAAATGCATAGCCCTCCCGCCCCCCACCGCCGAAATAGCATCGTGTGTGTGTGCCACTGCTCTCAGTTATGTAACAAAGTTAAGCAACGACTAATGGCCGCTTTAATATTCGACCAAATATTAATTCTGAGCTTCTTCTTCTTCTTCTTCTTCTTCTTCTTCTCCAGCATGATTAGTCCCGTTGGCATGCAGAGTCGTTGATGCTTAGTAGTAGACTGAGTGCTGAATCCTCCATTCAATTCTATTGAATGCTAAGCCCTCCTCCAAATCCAGTTCTTTGAGATCCCTTATCTCCTACGGGACTTCCTCTTCTGCTCTCTGGAGGAGGCATAGCTTAGAGGCTTCTTCCCAAATACACACTTCCTCTCCTCATGATGTGGCCAAAACCATCTTAGTCCTGGCTCTTGAATCTTGGTCATCTTTAAGCACTGGCGTAGAGTTTAATTTCTGATTCTATCCTTCCTTCACACGCCGCGACCGCAACACAGCATTTTCATTTCTGCCACATCCAGCTTTCGTTCAGAAGCTTTTGCCATTGGCCGGTTTCCAAACCAAATGTCAAGGCAGGTCACACAGGACTACCGTAGCTGTTCTTCATTTATACCAGCCAGATTGGACTTTTCTGCTAATCTCAACTCCTATTTCACAATCGTTCTGCCCCACTGTTTCTGCACAGGTTTTTCTTGGAGATGTACCAGTCCAGTTTGATCAATGGCCTCTTGAATGCGATTTAGAATAAGCCTTTCTAGTAGCTTATAGGTCACGTTGAGTAGTGATATCGGACGATAGTGAGAAGCATCAGTTCCGTCTTTTCCCAGTTTCAGGATGGCAATTATCTTAGCCTGTTTGAAAAGCTTTGGTAATTTTCCAGTTTTCAGAATTTCATTGAAAAATTCAAGGAGCTATAACTTTGTTTACGGTCCGATGGCTTTAATAAACTCTGGATATATGCCATCAAAGCCAGCGGCTTTGTTTACCTTTAGCATATTTAAGGCTTTACCAAGTTCCTCAATGTAGAAGTCACATGAGTAGCACAAAGGTGCTGCTACACAACAAGTATGCAAGAGAACTTACCAACGAAAAGTCCTTTTCAGGACCAACCATGCACAGAACACTCATCAATCTCTATTGGTAACAGCTTACGAATATGTCATGAAAATTTAAATAAATATCGGTATTTGAATCGGCCTACAGGGGCGAATTGCACGCACTGTACGGTTGTGCTGACAGTAGTGCCACATCTGAAGCTTAGATCCTTTACAACAGAACAAACATGTCTTAGGCCACCACAGCTCAATAGTAAGAGCATCCCATATGAAATCGGAAGGTCGTCGGTTCGGATTCCACTGGTGTCCTGTTGACCATTCTTTTCAGTACTTAACATAACTTCGATAAATGCTCCATGTACTGAACACGACCTAATACACTGAACGTTTATTTTGAGTTTAAAATGTTAACTGTTGTCTATAATGTGTTTTGATCGGATGAGACAGGCGTAAGGGAGACCGGGGCATGCTGTTACGATGTTTGGTTTTCATTTTTTTTTTTATTTAAGGTGAATAGCAAATGAAATTTCAATTTTGCTGATAGAAAGAACAAACCTTTATCATAAGAATAGCAGTTGAAAAATTCTAGAACATGCACACATATGTCAATAAGATGCATTTTTATCTGCCTAGGTATTCTGTAACAACGTGCCCCACAGCGGGGCAGGTTGTTACATGCGAGGGGCACTTTGTTACATAGAGTAAAATGTCATTGAAAATATGATAAATATTTATAATTTTAATTTTAAATTGAAAATAAGCTTAGACCATTCATTAAACATAACATAATTATCTGTCTCAGTCTTATCCTTGGCTTTGGCAATATGAAAGTGAGCGATGCTAGTAATGTCATTCCTTATACAGCCAGTTCCTGTTATGGATGGTGTGAAAATGTTGCTCGTAGGGTCATTTGCTGCATGCATTTCAGTGGGCTTGGCAGACTGGTATGTAATAGCAACTCCTGGCTCGGTGAGGAACGCAACGGGAAACTACGTAACTCATTTCCCTGGTACGCCTCTTCAGAGATGCCTAGGCTATCTTTGACAGCTGAGGGCGGAGCTGTTTAGGACCCAACCAGACTTACGGCTGAGGACTGAACATACATACACAATTAATATAATAGTTTATCAACTTCCTATGACCTAATTAACATCATTTTAAACCAATACTCTACAAAGTTTATAATGGTCTGATTTGAAGTTCATTCACGTAGCCTGCAATGAAGACAAAAAATATGAAAAAAATGCTTCTCTAAAATCATTTATGTCTAAAATTGATCATTACCAAGAAGCAAACAGTGAGACCATAATCAACATAATTTTTATTATAATAAAATGATAGGTAGTGACATGATTTACTAGGGTTGGTCAATCAAAAGACATGGCCTAGGTTAGGTTTCTGTTCGACATTCTTGGTCATTACCACTAATCATCGTTATCGGTCTTACAATTACTACAAAAATAACATTGATTTTTTTTAGAAGCACGTTTCAGTCACACCAAAACTTGCACGTTTGCACTGAATCCATCCCGCCCTAAATTTTCCTTCAGACCAATACCCTTGATATCCAACACATTTTTCGTCTTCTGAAGAAGAGGGACTTGGAATCCGGCACTTTATTTTAACCTCCTGCCCCGTAAGGGTCTCTTTCTCAGATTTTTTGTCTCGGAGTTCCAAAGCGATTGAGTTTTCTTCCCTGCACTTTTATTATTCTCATCCTTCTTGAAATTCATTTTTACGGATTGTCAGGTCAATACTAAGGACTTCCTAACTTTACGACAATTAGCTTTTATTTCCGTTCACCTGTTTTCGAGTCTGGACGAATTTCTTGCGGACTAACATGCCGTAATGCTGAATTTCCATTTTCTAATGTTTCTGGTAATTTGGGACTATCTGTGCTAATGGTAACTGTGGATCTGCTTGAGACAGGCTTGTTCCACGAAGAATCGTCTTGCGTTACATCTTTGGAACTGCGATGAAACAGCTGTCACAACATTTAAGGGTCCCAGCAAAATTTTGGCAGTAAAAGGTGTAAAGCAAATTGGTGCAGTAACATCAGGGGAAAGGGGAAATTTAGTTCGCAGTTAGCGCAGCTGATAATTCGGTTCCTCACATGTTCATTTTCCCGAGGAAAGTATTTCGAGATACTGTGAAATGGTGCAAAGTCATTAATTGAATTCAGAACGCGGTAGTAGTTTTCCTAATGGAAGATTCATTTGATCTTCTAAAGCGGCTGCTTCGAATGTCTCCATGTCTGTGTTACCATTTTCATTGTCTTCTTACGGGAATGAACCACGTTCTCATTAAGAAACGAGAGAATCGAAATAAGAACAGCAAGGGGCACATTGTTACATGTATCAACATGCCCCGCGTTGTAAGTAACAACTAGCCCCAGTAGCCGCCATTTTATATTTTGTGTTACAGTTAACCACACAGGAAATACAGAATTATCTTACATTAGAAAACAAAGGCTTATGTCTGAGGGCTTAAATCACAAACAGAAAAATTCTGTTTACCTGTATATTTGATCACGTGGTTAAAGATCGGAAAGGTGCAAGACGCTGCCTGAACACACAGCAAAAATAGACTTTTCCACTTTAAAAATTTCACAGATCCACACGCAGCATGAGACTCCCTCGGATTGTGAGGGACAGCAAGGTCAACACGTGATATGGAGAGGGGTGCGCTGCTCCTATTGGTTTTTTCAAAAAGATGTTTGTAACAACCTGCCCCTGTAACAACTAGCCCCGGTCTCCCCTACATTAGAATTCAGTCACTACTGCGAAGTGCCACGTGCTCTGTTAACAAATGTAGCATTATCTGCAGAACAGCCCGTCTGGTGGCCATGATGGTTATGGCGTCAAGTCTCTATGGTCTGACACCGTCGTTAGCCGGTTTGAGTCCCGTTAGTGGAGAAAATGCTCACCATCAGACTGTTGGCCGGCAGGGTAGGAGAGGTGGTAAAAGTAAACTCGTGTCCTCATCCCGTGGTGGCGCAGTTCTTCTGAGGCACACCCCCATTGGAGGTGAGCTGCATGTACCATTTCAACCATATACCAGCCCTCCTGCCATACTTAAATTTCTGGAAGTACAGGGAATAGAACCCGGGCCCCCGAGGACGGCAGCTAAGTTACGCTACGGAGGCGGACAAGAAAGGTGGTGGTAGGCCTATACAGTTTATAATCACTAGATTGCGTGGCAAAAGCGTGGTTTACTTACAAACCTCTCCTCATTGTTCATATGTGAGGCCATACGACGCTGTTGATGATGTGTCCGTCGGGTGGCGACGTTAAGCCTTTCCTTGATGTTATTCGACGAGAGCAAGCTATGCGCCGACACCAAGTTTCGCCCTCTCGCGGTCTCATTATCATCATCCCATATCCAAACGCACACGCCGCCCATGAGCGTCAAACAGAAAGACCTGCACCAGGCCACACGAACATGTCCTCGAACAGCCCCAGCAATAAAAGCCTTACAATAAATAATACGCTGCTGGATGTCCCAGTTAAGTTACGTTGTTTACTTGCTTCTCTAAAATGTCAAATCAGGAGTAGGAGACAGAGATCGCAGTATGACAGGCTAATAATTTCGTAGAAGTTTCAACAGGATTAAGGTCAAATGACCAAATATTCCTAAATCCATATATCAAAAGATCTGTTGGTGAGAACAGAACAAAATCTTCACCGCAGAAAAGGCCAAATAACCAAGCTAAAATACGTTGCAGTTACAGAAAATGATGAAAAAATTCCAAGATTAGGCGTACAAACAAACAAACAAACAAACAAACAAACAAACAAACAAACAAACAAACAAACACACAAACAAAAACTGCAGCAGTGATGGTTGAAAAATCAAGAAAGCAGGCTTAGCGTGAATGATTCGTCGATTTTTTTAAAAGTTGCTTTTCGTCGCACGGACACGGATAGATCTTATGGCAGCAATGGGATAGGAAAGGGGTAAGAGTGGGAAGGAAGCGGCATTACCTTAATTAAGGTATAGCCTCAGAATTTGCCTGGTGTGAAAATGGGAAACCACGGAAAACCATCTTCAGGGCTGCCGACAGTGGGGTTCAAGTCCACTATCTCCCGAATGCAAGCTCACAGCTGCGCGCCCCTAACCACACGGCCAACTCTCTAGGTGGATTCTTAGAAGTGAGGGAGAGACTTATAGAAAAACCCTACATGACCGAGGTAAGCGAAAAAGAATCAGATATCATTAAGTAAGCCCGTTAAGAAAGAGAAGGAATAATACATAGAAAGATACCACTCTCGGAAGTGAGAACACATGTTTTCTTACTGAAAGGCAAACGTATGGCGCCAAGTAAATGAAGGGCTAGAGGAAAGGAACTCCATCGCACCGTGAAAATGAAGGGTGTAAAGTAGCCTAATCCAAAGTGGAGATATCGTGTCCAAATTGAATTTTTATAATTCTTCATCACTTCATTCTGTAACCACCGACACATTTAAAAAAGACATTCCTAACGTGGAAATGTGATACCTTAAGGAACGGGCAACATGGCACAGCTGTGCTCTGTTGAAACAAATGGTTAGATAAAACTTAAGACACAATGAGGCAAAGACCGCACCCGCATCACAACGGTGCGCAGCACGAGACAACAGATAAACTCGACAGCAATGATATGATAAGGCTAATACTATCGTTAAAAGCCATGAAGATTACTGCCGAAACGACCGACATAAAGACATCTAAATGTTCAAAGAAGTTACCATAATTTATAAAAGTGTAGAAGCCTCCTCCAGTGTAAAATTATGGAACAGATATTTATACTGCTACTACTAATACTATTCATTTTACAAAAACAAATAATAGACAGTCTAAAGGAAGGGAAAAATGTGTCTATTAAAGAGGAAAATTGAACATACAGTCGCTCAAGAAAAGAATGAGCATGTGCGTTTTAAGCTGTAAGTTCCTCTCAAGTATGCTCTTCTCAGAAACAACTCAACCTATGTATAACGTGTGTGTTTATGGTTATCCTCGTAGTTTTCGTCTACATGGGAAGCGAAGTATATTTTGATCATAATTAAAATTAAATTTGATGAAATATTAAATGTCCCGGGCTGCGTAGGTCAGGCGGTAAAGCACTGGCCTTCTGTGTTTAAGTCGGCAGGTTCGGAACCCGGCTCAATCCGGTAGTATTTGAAAGTGCTCAAATACGTCATCCTCGTGTCGGTACACTTTCTTATTCCATCTTATTAATTCTCAATCCGAAGATTGGTTGGCAGCAATATTCTTCTCCTCCACTCAACTCTGTAATCTGTTAATATCTCTTCATTTCCTCGTATAAGCCTGCTCCTAGATCTTCTCTGATCTCTAATCTGTCTAGAGTATTGCAGTCTAAGTTTTCTTGTCTTTTTTTTTTTTTTTTGCTACTTGCTTTACGTCGCACCGATACAGATACGTCTTATGGCGACGATGGGACAGGAAAGGATTAGGACTGCGAAGGAAGCGGTCGTGGCCTTAATTAAGGTACAGCCCCAGCATTTGCCTGGTGTGAAAATGGCAAACCACGGAAAACCATCTTCAGGGCTGCCGACAGTGGGGTTCGAACCCACTATCTCCCCAATACTGGACAATGGCCGCACTTAAGCGACTGCAGCTATCGAGCTCGGTAGTCCAGGTTTTCCTCTTCCTCTCCTGCCTTGAATCATTCCTTCCATCACATTAACTATAAAACTATTGTGCTTGTAGAGATGGCCAATATTAATTCATCCCTTCTCTTTCTTATTGTTGATAATAAAGATCTTCTTTCACCTATTCTGCTAAGAATTTGATTTGAGAGTTTTGCTGTCCATGAGGTCCTTTCCATTCTCCTCCAGCACCACATCTCAAACGCCTCCAGATGTTTCTTATCGCATGCACCAATAGACCACGTTTCTGAGCCGTACAAGGACATACTTTATAAATCTGTTTTTAGTTTCTACATTTAGAGTACATGATGTAAGCAGTTCTCTTTCTTGTAATAGGCGACCTTTGCCTGTACAATTCTGCTCTTTATGTCGGGTATTCTTTTACCATCTGCAGCGATTGGTAAATCATTCATTCTTACGTCGACTGCAATATGTTGACGGTTGCATGCCATGATTTCAGTCTCCTTTGTATTAATTGTCATGCCATACTTCTCTTTCGATATCTTGTCATTCTTGTTAATGCTATTTGTAGTTTCTCTTCGTTCTCCTCTCTAAAAGTAAAATCGTGTCCTCAATCCCGAGGTGGTGTAGCTCTTTTTAGGCACACCCCCAATGGAGGTGAGCTGCATATACCATTTCAACCACGTACCAGCCCTCCCGCCATTCTTGAATTTCTGGCAGTACCGGAATCGAACCCGGGCCTCCGAGGACAGCAGCCTATAGCACTAACCGTTACGTTACGGAGGCGGACGTTCTCCTTAATGACATCTATGTCATCAGGAAATCTTATTATTTTCATTTCTATTCCACTGATCTTCATCCCCTCCATATCCTCCTTACATTCCTCAATGCCTTTCTCAACAGCCTACAGGTTGAACAGCACCGGTGATGAATTACATCTCTCGTACTCCTTTCTGTAAGCCTTCTGTACTTCATCATTTATGTTCATGATGCCTCTTTGGGTTTTATATAGATCATAATACTATTCGTCTGTCTCTAAAATGTAGACCAACACTAGCCATAAACTTCATTAACATAGTCCAGTTCACATTATCAAAGCCTTTTTCTAAATCCACAAATGCAATAAACAATGGTTTTCTTACGTCCAGCATTTTGTTTATAACCTGTCGTAACATTAAGATAGCTTTACTTGTACCCCTGTTCCGTCTAAATCCAAACAGGTCTTCAGCTAAATTTGGTTCAATTTTATTGCTTATTCGGTTATATATTATTCTTGTCAATATTTGTGACATGTGCTACAAGAGACTTGGAATGTGCGATCTCTCAACATTTGTGGAAAGCTAGAGAACGTAAAATAGGAGATGGCCAAACATGATGTTGACATACTAGGAGTAAGTGAAACAAAACTGAGGAGAGTTTTGGAGGGGTAATTTTAGAATTATACACTCTGGAGAAAAATGAAGTTATGCAGGTGAAGGGACAGTGCTAAGTATTTTATTTTACAATCGGCTTTACGTCGCACCGACACAGATAGTTCTTATGGCGACGATGGGATAGGAAAAGGCTAGGAGTGGGAAGGAAGCGGCCGTGGCCTTATGTAAGGTACAGCCCCAACATTTGCCCGGTGTGAAAATGTGAAACCACGGAAAACCATCTTCAGGGCTGTCGACAGTGGGGTTCGAACCCACTACTATCTCCCAAATGCAACTCACAGCTGCCGCGCCCCTAATCGCACGGCCAATTCGCTCGGTTACTAAGTTAAAAGAGTTTAAGAGCTATGTGCAATACAGTGATAGAATAGTTATGGTGAAAATAGAGAATAAACCAGTTGACACAGTAATGATACAAAAAAAGAGGATGCTGAGATGAAGAGAAAAAATAAGAGGTGGAGATGGATTTTATGAGGGAATTCGAAATTAACCAAGATAAATTGCATCTAGAAATAATGATTGTGAAAAAAATGAGTAAATATGAACATTTTTGTATTTATGCATTTCGTTATATGTAACATTAGTTTCACAATAAATTTGAAAAGTAATCTTGAACTACCATTTACCTAACAAACTCTCCACATCTGTTTACTTCAACCCCTATCGCCCTTTCCATTATACTGTTGCGAATAAAACTCCATCTGTTTCATTACTCTAATTTATTTCAGGATGGTCTAATAAATGCACACACACACACACACACACACACACACACACACACACACACACACACACACACATTTAAACACAAACAATTCTAACCAGTTATGAATGGCCACACTACTAATTACCAGTCTATTTACAAATCTCTCTTCTGTATACACCGTAGGAGGTCCAGTCTACTTGTCTACCTGCGAACGCCTAAGCCTCATTTTCACTTGCCCAAGTCCAGTCAATCAACTCATACAGCCGCTGTACGTAGACGGCTGGATTTGAACACAGTGCCCCTGGCTATACAACAGGCGACGACTGTTCGTTGGTTCAACTCCAAGATAGTCCGGTACTTTTCACAGTCACATGAAATGAACAACAATCAGCAACAGCTCAACAGAATCCAACAGCAGGACGGTAACTCACATAATTACGCGAACACACGTTACAGTCTTTCGTTCTGTCGCCTGCACCTACACACTGGTCCCTCCGACACTACAACAGCAACTCGCTCGCAGGGGCCTTGATTTATACCTCGATGTTGGGCCACTAGAACATTCAGGGTTCGGCTGGAAATCGAACTTTCCCGTAATATCTTCCAGAAATCGCATGGAGAAACTAGATGAAGGGAACAATAGAGAAAGGGCCGTGGCATGTCCTCGGGCGGGCTGGGAAGTTCCCCGAGCTGGCTTTAGGGCCGCTTCACACTAGGCGACAGGAATCGGCGACCAGAATCGGCTACAGAGTAGCTCAGGTGAATTCCGTGTCACCGGCCGCGCTACTTAGCCACCTTCCCCGACCTGGTGACAGTTTTCATAATGAGTTCTCAGGCAGAGGAGTGCCTCTTGCTGCTCTTATTATTGTCGGAAAGAAAGAAGAGAAGCTTCGTGGTTTTCATTCACATCCTATGTTGAAAGATAGTTTGGAAAAAGCACTTTTCTATAAACTGTCCAATGATTTATGTGATGATGTTACCAAGTTTTTTAGTTACCGGTACTTCATTTTTCTCCGTAGACTACTGAGAAGACGCTAATGTAAAGTTGTTAGTACACACAGCCGCATTTTGAAAATTATTGGTTGATTCCCTTCAACCCTCATTTTTTAAAGTAACATCAAGAACGCTCGCAACAAGGTGTCTTAAATATCGTTCTCTCCACAACTTCATAATTAAAAAAAAAAAAAAATCCTGCCTCTCCTTGTATTGGCACAATCTCCATTATCTTCTTATTCTGCCGTGCCTCTTCCCAATCAATTGAGGTCGGCACCGTATGTAGATCTGACCCAAATCTAAGGAGCGATGTATTCACTATTGCGTGCATCTGTGATGGTTGGTAGTGTGGTGTGTTATGTGTACAGACGAACAAAAGCACCTCGTCCCCGAGGCAGTGGCATTAACCATTCGAGATAGTGAGTTCAAACTCCAGTGTCGGCAGTCCTGAAGATGGTTTCCCATTTTCACACCAGGCAAATGCTGGGGCTGTACTTTAATTAAGAACAAGGTCGCTTCCTATACCTTAATTACAAAGCTCGTTTCTTTCCTAGGATGTTCTTTCTTTAAAGTCGCCGAAAAACTGTGTCATTACTTCTCAACTTCATTACTATAGCCTACTCGTCACAGTTTAATTTCCAGATGGACACTGCTCAGTTTGTATAATTACTGAATGTAATATATTTATTTAGTAGAGTTTATAATATTCTGAAACGGAATACATAACGGGAAGGTACTTGAAATGCACAATGACACTTAAGGATGTTTGGAATGGAACGCAAAGAGGACGAGTAGCTAGGCTACACAGTCACCTAGTGTGAAGACTCCAATACTGTCCGGCTCCATGGCTAAATGGTTAGCGTGCCGGCCTTTAGTTACAGGGGTCCCGGGTTCGATACCCGGCAGGGTCGGGAATTTTAACCATCATTGGTTAATTTCGCTGGTACGGGGGCTGGGTGTATGTGTCGTCTTCATCATCATTTCATCCTCATCACGACGCGCAGGTCGCCTGCGAACGTCAAATCAAAAGACCTGCACCTGGCGAGCCGAACATGTCCTCGGACACTCCCGGCACTAAAAGCCATACGCCATTTCATTTCACTCCAATACAAAACAATGGTTCACCAGCTGTCGCCAGCCAGGATTGCGGAATCTGCCTCGCTGACTGGTAGCGGGAGTGAGCTACTGCAAGGTCGGTCGCCGGGCTTCTTTCTGTAGCTCGGCTACTGAGCAGCCCAGTGTGAAGGGCTCCATTTGAAACAATGTTCCACAAGCACGGGCGGCTGGTCGCCGATTCCTGTCGCCTAGTGTGAAGCGGCCCCTTTCAGGTAATACCGAAGGGGCTGCGACAAGGATGGCTGTCGCTTGAGCACGAAACAATACCTTTGTAGTCTGTCTTCATCGACATGAACCATGTCTGGCTCAGGTTCAATCAAGTTTTTGCAATGTTAGCAAAACCGCAGTTTTCAACTTTTGTCTTATGCCTACAGACAGAACAGGAAATCGACGCTTTCAAACTCCAAAGAGGCTCTCAACAACGTTTTTTTTGTTCTTATTTGAGACTCATACAACGATTCCGCAGGAGTAGCAAGTTCCCGAAGTGGTGTCATTAGGTATGGTTTGACGCCATACTCAAGATTCTCCAAGCAACAGAGAACTGCCAAGTATACCTGTTTCAAACTGACCCTCATTCGTGAATTATTGAATAAGGTAGCATCATGTGCCGATCATGGCCATCTTGCTACAATATTCCGTATTTTTAGATTTACATCCGCTACAACCCGCACGTTTAATGAAAACAACCTCTTTCTGTTTCTGTATTGCTCTGCAGAATCTCCTCCAGAGGACTGTATTCTAATGTGAATACAGTCAATGGCACCAGTAACTCTGGAAACCTTGGGAAGTTTGTAAAACTGATTATTACTTACTGACATGTCATTTTCTTGTTGGCAATATTATGTGCTGTTGAGCAAGAGAAGCTATAACATATCACAAGCAATAGTCCGTGAAACAGTGACCTTATAAATTCCTCCGAAATATCTCATTGTAATAAGTATACTACCGGAGGCATAAAACCGCAATGCCATTAGTAGTTGACGGAGGGGTTCTACAGCATGATTTCTGAAACATAAGGAAGTTACTTCATTTTCTAAAGTTTACACCTTTGACATTAAAACGTCATTTTTACATTGTTACCTATTCGTTGCGTGTTTTATTAGTGTACAAATTAATGAAAAGGGTTTACGACAGTTTTTTGTTAGCCTAGACCTATGTAAAAAAAAAAACCGGTTTAATTCCATATATGAATAAGCAGTCTGGCCTATGCTTGACGACTTGGTCTTAAAGGCAGATTGTGCCGAAAGCCTGCAGTCTAATATCTCGGAACTTGAAAATAGGTGCAATGAGTATGGTATGAAAATGAGACCCTTTCGAAGACTAAATTGATGTCAGTAGGAAAGAAATTCAACAGAACTGAATGTCAGATTGGTGATACAAAGCTGGAACAGGTACATAATTTTAAGTATTTAGGTTGTGTATATAGTAAGTGAGACTGAATCAAGGTGTAGTAAAGCTAATGCAGTGAGCTCGCAGTTCCGATCAACAGTAGCCTATTCTATAAAGAGGTCACCTCCTTGACGAAACTCTTTACATTTGTCTGTTTTCAGACCAACTTTGCTTTACGGGAGCCAAAGCTGGGTGGACTCATGATATCTTGTAAGTTAAAAGTAAGACATGAAAGTAGCGAGAATGATTGCTGGTACAAACAGGTGGGAACAATGGCAGGAGGGTACTCGGAATGATGAGATAAAGGCTAAGTTAGGAATTAACTCGATGGATGAAGCTGTACACAGAAACCGGCTTCGGTGGTGGGGTCATGTGAGGCGAATGGGGGAGGATAGGTTACCTAGGAGAATAATGGACTCTGTTATAGAAGGTAAGAGAAGTAAAGGGAGACCATGACGATGGTTAGACTCACTTTCTAACGATTTAAAGATGAGAGGTATGGAACTAAATAAGGCCACAGCACTAGTTGCACAGAGAGGATTGTGGCGACGTTTAGTAAATTCACAGAGGCTTGCAGACTGAACGCTGAAAGGCATAACGGTCTATAATGATAATGTATGTATGTATGTATGTATGTATGTATGTAAATAAGCATTACCTCCCGGTATACTGACATAATAATGAAAGATGAAAACCTACAACCTGTTTTCCAGTCATTGACCGGGTCAGGGATGTAATGAATGTATCATATATAGGCTATTAGTACGATGGGGACTGATATAATAGTATTATTTCGTATGACAGAATTATACAAGTTTACAAACAACGATAAAAACATTTCCAACTATATACACATTTGAGTAGTCTTAAAACATACAGAATGAGACTTAGATCACATGATGTAGCAGGGTCAGAGTTGAATGTTTAATATGCTTAACCATTTCACAGCTTCTTCGTTGGCCTCATGGATGTCCTGGAGTGTTCCGCTGAACTTCCTGAGGAGGCAATCCATAGCGATATGTTGCAGAGTCTGGGTCACGTCGACACAGTCACAGTAAGGGTTCTCAGTTACCTTCCACTTACGCTTCCAGTATTGACAACTGCCGTGTTCAGTTCTTATTCGATTTAATGACGTCCAGATTTTTCTGGAAAGGTTGAAACCAGGAGGACGTTTAACGGATCCAGGATTAAGCCTAATTTGTTTGGGTTTAAAGAAAAACACATATTGCACCATGTTTGATTCACGTTAAATTATTCTTGGATCAGTCCTCGCCTAGTATCCATGATGGTTTCCTTGAATTTAACCTAAGGCGTTGATGTGAGCAGTCCTGGTGTATTGGTAGTCTGATATAATTTTCATGGCATTTAAGCCAGTGTTTTTTCAGTGCCAGTTGTCTTCTAAGATGAGGGGGAGGTATGTTAGAAAGTACTGGTAGCCATTCCAAAGGTGACGTCTGGATAGTCCCTGATATAGTCCTTATTGTGTCATTCAGCTGAGTGTCGATTTTTTTTGTGAGGGCACTATTAAGCCACACTGGACTAAAATATTCAGCTACTGGGTAAACTAAAGAAAGAGCCGTTCTTCTTAAGGCAGATGCAGTTGTACCCCAGCCTGTTCATTGCGGGTATATTAAACATATTAAACATTCAACTCTGACACTAATACATCGTGTGATCTAAGTCTCGTTCTGTATGTTTTACGACTGCTCAAATATGTTTGTATTCTCTGTAGGTCAATGATTGATCCAATACAACGCCTAGATATTTTGGATGAGGAATAAACTTCAGTAGTTGTCCAATTAATTGTACTTGAGGGAATGTAAGTTGCTTGCTTATTGTTCAAGTGAAAGCAGGTGACCTTAGTTTTGGATATGTTTGGTTTCAATTGCCAAGTAGTGAAGAACTTATTAAGTTTGAGTAACTATTAATCATGAACACATACGCACTAGCAGAACACACTTCACTATTCAAGACACTTCCTACTACAGCTCCACATTTATAACCCAAGCTATTTTTCAAGTGAATTTTATCCATTAACAAGAGAACTGTCTAGTCTTCTAGTGATAACATACTAACTCTGGAGGAAATATAATTCGTAATCTAGAAGAGTCTTATTCCAACTGAGGATTGCTGGATAATTTGCTGCATACTTGTCTAACAGTAGATGGACAGAGTATTCTCAAACTATTTGATGACCTCAGATACCTATATGCATACGGTGACATAGAATGAAGTAGACTACAAAATATAATTAAATGCCAAGAATATCTGACTATTTGTATGTACATGAAGTAGAAAGATCTGTTCCTTTAAAAATGAAGTTTGGCTTTTGCTCTCTGGTAACATTTTGTTGATGGGATCAAGAAAATCTAAAATTAAATCAATACAATGTTTCACTGAATTTTTGTCGTGATTATCACAGAAAGCTCTATTAATTTCATTCACTGTATTCTCAACATCATTCATGCTACTTACATTTTTTGGCAATGACATACATGGAAGTATCATCAACATAAGGTTATAAAATTAATTCTTCACTGGCATGCACAGCACATTGCATTTTTCGAAAAGGTTTACCCTTAACACAAAATGAACATAAGCAGGCAAATTAAATCAGTTGAGTTTTTAAAATTCATGGATGTTATTTATGCTGTCTATGCTGTCTATTGCACTTCTCAAGAATTCATTTTCCAAACGACTTTGCCTGGTGTCAGGGCACTCACGAGTAGATGGTGAAGTCTGTGATAAATATTTGGGGCACCCAGGCACAGCGGCACCTTGAATGGATAAGTAATAGGTAACATTAAAATCATACCGTGATACATTAACTTACACATTAGGCCTATGCAATTTTATGCAAGAGTAATTCAGACACCTAACTTCAAAATATGATTGTTTTTGATTTTCAGGTACTTTTAAATGAGCACCCACATTAAAAGAAAGTGCATAAGTATGTTTCAATTTGTTGCATAAGCTCATTTCTTGTCATTAGAGCCATATCAGCCACAATGAAATATTATATTACATTTTCAACTCACCAACTCTTGGATATAACAACGGAGCAGAAATTAGATTTCTGTTTTCGTATCGTACATTGATACCGTTCTTTCGATGTCACTTTCTCTAAAATGTTCTTCACATACCTAAAAAAGAAATCAATGGAATATAGCTGCAGTACTAGTATTTTAGGCCTACAATAGGAGCTAGTCCTCTTTTAACAGGAACCAACCAAAGTGAATGATTTTGAGGTTGAAAATTCTTGGCCCTAGTTCAGTGCAGTCAAAAAAGGGTCATTTCTTTAAAATACCATTCGGTAAATTCTTATATTCTGTGTGAACAAAATCAACTCTGCAAATTGCCCTTAACCATTTCTTTCGTAACTCCGTCTCATTAGGTCCATCCAATGAAAACACGCACAATTAATACTATAGCTTAATAATAACAGAGCAACGATAGGTTATGCATTACACACACATTCTGTAACAGCATGGCTGAAGTACGGATGGCCTTCTTGCCGTGAAATCATAGTATTTCTCTCTGACAGCTGGAAGGCCTTGTTCTTGTGGTATGCCATGGTGTGTTGTGCTGTCGTCGGTTGCTCTAACCACGATAGACACCAGAAGGACTTAAACATTAAATTTCATCGTTTTCCAAAGAACTGACATTAAATTAAAGTGGATTAATGCCTGTAAACGGGCTGACTCGTTTACTGTTGAGAATGCTCGTGTCTGTTCTGTACACTTCGACGACTCGGACTATACAAGGGACTTGACGAGTTATTAAGCCTTCCAATTAGAAGTGATTTAAGGCCTGACGCAGTACCACATTTAAATTTGCCACTGAGTAGTAACGATTTAGCGAGTCAGTCCTGTAAAGATCAAGAAATAAGGGCACAAAAACGAAATCATAGTAAGGAGATAGGCAAATTTTACAATTGTAGGTACCAAATGAAGCAGAAAATGTTAATGATGTAATGTAATCTCGAGGAAGGAATTAGATAACAAAAGTAAACGTCAATGTTTCTGTGATGAGAAAATTGCTGAAGTGACTGCAGAATTGGATTTAATTAAACTGGAAAATTGTGACGTAAAACAGCAAAATAAGGATCTTCAGGACCGTCTTAGTGCAGCTAATACCGAGATGATAAAAATTAATGTTAAAGTTTTTTAGGGTACTTTTTCTAAAAGTCAACAGCAAGCTTTAGTAAAAGGCAGATGCTCAAGCTGGTCATCTGAGGACATTGCAAAGACGGTCACCTTACGGTCTATAACATATAAAGCATTGCGTACTGTTAGAGACGTGATTAATTACCCTCTTCCTAGCGAAGTTACAATCAAACGACGGCTAAGACAGTTTTATATTTCTCCTGGATTCACTGAGTTGAGCATTAATATCTTAAAAACACAATCAAGTCTTTTTTACAAATTTTGAAAAAGATGTACTCAGCTTTGACGAAATGAAGGTTAACAACGACTTGTGTTTTGATAAGAATGAAGAAATGATTAGAGGGCCCTATGTTAATGACCAAGTCATTGTAATAAGAAGTTAAGCTCAAAAGTGAATGCAACCTATCTGCTACAACTCTGATACAGCGATGTCAAAAGGACTGTTAGCAGAAGTAATTCATGTCGTAGAAAGCACAGAATTTAAAGTTAGAGCAGTTGTATGTGACATGGGACCTTCAAATGGGAAATGTATGACTGATCTGAATATTTCATAGGGCCAAACCATCGCTGGAAAACCCATCAAGTAAAGAACGTAACATATGTTTTTTTTTTTGTGATGTGCCTCATGCACTTAAATTACTGCGGAATCACCTTCTTAATGAAGGATATAAACTCGAAAGTGGGCAATGTGTTACAAAAGAAGCATTGCAAAATTAATTGAAATGCAAAGTGAGGGCGAAGACCTACAATATGCCCATAAGCTTTTAATGAAACATATTCTTGTAACTGGAACGGAGAGGCAAAATGTACTATGTATAACCGTTCTAAAATCACTGGGTGGATAGAAAATACGAAAACCGAACTGTAAATACTTTATTTGCGAGGTGAGAGATTATTTCGTACTGAGAAAGCTGCCGGAATAGTTCGTGTTAAGAACAGTGTTGTTATATTACTTGTAGTGTTCTGAAAATACTGAAATAAATTGAAAAATAATTATCTACACATAAGAACTGGCAATTATATTTTACAAAATTGAAAAATATTAAGTGGTTAAATAAAACAAGCAAATCATTAACAGAAACACACAATTACAATGGGTCGTGTTTACTGTAAGCCCTGCAGTGGGGGCCAGATGACCGTCCAGTCTAGTAACCGTGATGTATACTACGGTCAGTTGACCGCCGTAAGTACACACCGGAGGATCTTCACCTTCAGTAAGTAGGAGTGAGTTGCTATACCATGGCTGCGAAGATGACGTTATACCCCCGCATCTCTCCGAGAGACCCAAAAGGAAGTCTTCCATAACGTCGTAGTTCCTTTAATCGTTCTCAGCTGGAGAATGGGGCATTACCAAATGTCTAACAAGACAAGGCACTGAAGGTATATCAAACAATCTGTAACTGCTATCCAAGCTTATAACAACCGGCTACGTTGCTCGTAGATAAGCTGCATACAGCCAACGGTTTTCATTGTGGAATACGCAGGGATAGCTTTGGTAACGTGGCATCAGCCGCAAATTCGCAGCACAGGACAACAGCGTTTGTTGACGCCTCAATAGTGTATCAGTAACGACGGTACAGTGATTATTCTAAGCGGAAATCGCAAAGTTCACTTGCGCCGAGCTACATGTCATCCAGAATCAGCTAACGTTACATTTATTTTAATATCTCCGTAAATATTGAGATAAAATGAGACCGACAAAAGCAACATACGTATCATTAAAGTACCCAAAGGACTGGTTACATTTCAAAACGATTATGAGAATCCTATGGCCCGTAAATGAAGAATTGTAAAGACTGGTGCAACGTGGACGGACTATGATTCACAGCACTTGCTATCTCGCTGCACAAGCACGGCGAAAGAAGAGTATCCATTCAGTACACCGTATCCAGTATACATTCTCCCTTCGCTTGTCAGCCAGGCCGCTGAAAGCAAGGCTATACGGAACTCGCTGTTCGCGTAACTTAGCGCGAAAGACGAAGCGAAATTAAAACTCTCCACGAGGTGTAGGCCCTATCACTCAAAGTGTTCGAGTAATTTCCAAGACAATACTTGAGGACTTGCACTATTTCCGCGTGGAAGACATGTAATAATATTTGTGTGAAGGGCTTGTAATGATTTTGTCTTCAGGACTTAAAATACTTCGTGCTGGAGATTTGTAAATATCTCCAGGTTGAGGACTTGTAATTATTTCTAGGTGTAAGACTTAAACTTCCATTATTTCTACTTATGAATGTTTGAAGAATTCCAAGGCGGTACACGAGAACTTATATTATTTTTTTCCAGTATAAAATATTTCACTTGCTTCTGTTACAAGTGTTCGAGTAAATGTCGAGACGGTGCTAGAGAGTCGCATTTGAGAACTTTATTTCTAGTGTAAATATTTAACTTATGCGATTTTCCACTACGAGTATTAATTACTAAGGTCATACTAGGGACTTGTGAATATTTCTGCGCTGTGATTTATTCTGCAGTGTGAACATCGAACTCAGATTATTTTCTACGCTGAGTGCTCGTCCGGCTCTTTGGCTGAATGGTCGGCGTAGTCGTCTTCGGTTCAGAGGACTCCGGGTTCTATTCCCGGCCAGGCCGGCGATTTTAACCGTAAAGAGTTCATCCCCCTGACTCGGGGACTGCGTATCTGTACTGTCCCCAACACCCCCAACAACTCATACACCACACAAAACACTATCCTCCACTACAACACGCTGTTTCCACACACGGCACATGCCGCCCACCCTCGTCACAGGGTCTGCCTTACAAGGCTGCAAATGAAATCGTTATTATACCGAGTGCTCATTAATTGGTCAAGACGTCATTTGGAACTTTGCATTTATTTTTGTTGAGTCACAACGTTTAATGTTTATTTCTATAGTGTCAACGGACTTGTCATCGACTAATTTGACATTTAAACTTCTCCTAGTGTTAAAATAATTTTTGATTATGACGATAGTTGCTTAAGAGGCGTAACATCTAGGTCATCGTCCCCTAATGGTACGAAATGTAATGACAAATTAAAAGTCCAAAATCCTCCACTGACCAGAATTCAAAACGTGAGGACGAAGAATGTATGGATGGAAATGAATTTAAAATAATCAGTGGATCCAACCCGCAATGCCTCACATTCACAGAAACTGGCTTAAAACAATAGTATTACCAAGAAACTGCTTCTATAGCACAATACTGATACTTGTAGTCTAAAGGGGTCGAAAGTCCAAGTCATCTGCCCCTCATAATGGTACTTATCGCTAGGAAAGTAGAACCATGGTTTTTGTCATGTGGCGGTACTAATCAAAAGTAGCGTAGACTCGCGGTATTCCAAATATGGTACAACTCACAAGTAATGAAAGTCGCAATGTAACGCAGACCTACGGTGTTTCGCACGTTGCGGCGCCATTTACAGGCAACGCAAACCGATGGTGTTCGTCACATAAGTGTACTAACCACAGGGACTCGTACTATCCCGTGGTGTTCCTCATATAGTGGGTACTAATCATCATAGGCAAGCCAGAACCATGGTGTCGCACATATATTGGTACTAATCACAGGTAGTGTAAAAGCCGACAGCGCAATCAATCAATCAATCAATCAATCAATCAATCAATCAATCAATCAATCAATCAATACTGATCTGCATTTAGGGCAGTCGCCCAGGTGGCAGATTCCCTATCTAATCACAAACCTATTTTGTACCTAACATAGTGGTACTACGCGCAAGTAAAAGCGACCCATGGTGTTCCCCGCATGGAGGTACTAATTACAAGTAGTCTCATGGTTCTAATTCGATCAAACCTTGGTCGCTCCTTTTAGTCGCCTCTAACGACAGGAAAGGGATACCGTGGGTGTATTCTTCGTCTGCGTCCCCCACCCACAGGGAATAACTTGAATTAAATGTTATTCGTTCAAACATTAATAAATTGTGGACTCGACTGCAAAGACACGTGTTCAAAATTAAATTTCATCATTGCTTGTGGACTCTATTTAGACAAGTTATAATTTAAGTTCGTGTGGATATTTCTAGCCTGGTGCAGCTTTTATACGGCAGACCCTCCAACGAGGTTAAGGTTAAAATCTCCGACCAAGCTGAGAATCGAACCCGGGGTCCTATGAATCGAAGAGCACTAAGCTGACCATTCAGCCAAGGAGCAAGAAAGACAAGTGTAACTGCGTGATCTTCGATCGGCCGGCGGAGGAGTGCAATTTATTCAGTGAACTCATTGCAGAACTTCATGATATCCAAGCTAGGATTTGTGGTGCCCGCGGTAACTGGTAACGCTGGCTAGACTCCGTGGTGCCTATGGTTGTTGGCGACGCTGGCTGGACTACGTGGTGCCCATGGTTATTGATAACGCTAACTGGACTACGTGAAGTCCATGTGTGGAACGTCGTGAACGTGCCCAAGAGTGTTCATGCCGCAGAAGCCAACGAAATGTGATATTCAACAAACGTATTGAGAATAAATTACCTTACGTTTATTTGAAAACAATACACTGTACCCGCCCTGATTAGAGTGCCCCACACAACCCTGCACTCAAGTCTCATTATGCTCTTCAAGCTAGCCATTTTGCGGACATTTCCTGGAACTTGTATTGAAAAAAAAAAAAAAAAACATAAAATCGTAATTAAACATCATTCTGGATAATATAACATTAAAGCAAAACATATTTCCCTCACACATACTATAAATTTGCAAAATATAGGCATAGAAATACTTATTCTATTTTCAAATACTCCTAGGGTAAGTTAGTAGGATCAGTTGGATGTACTGTATTTTTCCTATCAGTTCAACGTCGAAATAGCACTGATCATGTTCAAAAGAAAGGATAAGTTCTACATTTTCAGTTCAAAATCGCTTCCCAGTCAGACAGTAAAACTGGTATATTTTATGGTCTGAAGTATATCCGCCGAAGATTCCAATTAGAATCGACATAAGACCTAAATAAGAAACTGTTAAGTTAGTGTCATCTTTTAGAGTGGAAGTGTGCAAGTGAAATCAAATGTATTTATTCAGCGTATGACTTTTAGTGTCGGTAGCGTCCGAGGATATTTTCGTATTACCTGGTGCAGATCTTTTCATTTAAAGCCCATGGGCGACGCGCGCATCTGAGTGTAAGATGATGAGGTTGGGAGGGGGTGCGACCCTGAAACCCGGTGTCGGCATATAATCTACCCCTGTCGAATACAACAAAGTGGTCTGCTCAAGGCTTTACGTCTCCATCCGACGAACGAATCACCATCAACAGCGTCATATATGCCCTCACTCCATATGAACACTGTGGAGAGGTTAGAACTGAATCCAGGATTCTGGCACGTAATCTAGAGATTAGAAATAGGTATACCACTCCTCTCCTACTCTGCCGGCCAAACATTCTGATGGAGAATTATTTTTGCACCAAGGTGACTCGAAGCGACTAACCATGGAGTCAAATCATAGACCTAGCGCCATAACGATCATGACCACCAGGTAGGCACAAATTAATGACGCAAGCTTACTCCTGGGGAAAAAGACAATGGCCAATCTCGAAGGTGTTTTCAAGAGTAGAGACATCAGTGGCGTATACTGAGGGCTACCAAGGCTATCAGTGAAGCCCAAACCTCAAATGCGAACGATGGAAATTTGAAGCACATTATAATGTAAGCATCTGACACATTGTTCCATTTACAGATCTAGAAAGGAACGAGAAAAAATGTCGCACGTATTTCTGAGAACAAGGCTTCGAAGACTGATATTGCAGCCCAGACTCTCGTCCCTCTCCACTCGACTCACCTCACGCGGCTTGCTGCTGTGTGCCTGATAGGAACGGGAATCGGGGGGGAATACGTGTGCTAGGCTTCGGTACGTCAGATCGCCACTGTTATCAATCATGCGTTACTCATCGTATATACTTCCTCACCTCATCCTTCTGACTTCATTACATAGATACCAGAGTGCTGGTATTTCACTCCCGTTTACTTCTACATCCTTGTAGGAAGACACTGCAGGGCTGCTGTTGTAGGAGCAATATAGTTTTATTTTTATAGGTAGACCTGCTAAAATGAAATGCAATCTTTCAGGTTTAATGTTCTCTTTTGTTCGTTGGAATCGAACCCGTGATCATGGGTCGGACACCAACACTGATCTTCCGAGGAAGGTAATTAGCCAGTGAACGATTGGTACGACCGCGGTAAAATTCAACATTTTTATTTAATGATAATAATAATAATAATAATAATAATAATAATAATGGTGCATGGCATTTGTATAGGCTTGGTGGTGACCTAATGAGAATAAAATGAATGACGAAGACGTCATAAAGATCCAGTCCCCAAGCAAGGGAAATAAATAGTACGAGGGGATTAATTCTGAAAATTGAACCGGGGCCATCGGACCAAAGGCAAGCAGCCTTGACAACACAGCAGGCTATTGGCTGCAGCTCAAAACGCTTTAAGGCTTGACGTTCACTAAACCAACTATCGAAAAGAGGTAACCTAAGTCTAGTGGTAGTCCGCATCTTGATCCCAGCACACACCACTGAGAGACATATCTCTTAACACAAACATACACACGGTAAAGACCTGGGCAATAAGAAAGGCAGAGCGTCGAAGAATAGACGCTAACTACAGTGTTGGTGATAGCTGTTGGAAACCATCATGTTCTTTTTATTGTAGATTGGTGCAATTACTGCTTTGGTCCAAGCAGACGATACGGTGTTCAAATTCTAGGTTAATCCTATTACTCTATGAAATAATTTTATCTCTGCATTTCAATTATACACTGCCGGAAAAAAAAAAAAACGTGACAGTTAGGAAAAAATTAAGTTTCTGAAATATATTTTACAATGTACCATTTAACTTGTATATTGATTAAAATGTATATCCTACTCCTTGGATGAAGTGGTCAGTAATGTTGCCTTCAGTTCAGAGAACCCAGTTTCGATTGACGGCCGTGTCGGTAATTTTAACCGCTCCGTGCTAACTCATCTGACTTGGGGACTGGGTGTTGTGTTAGTCCCTATACACAGCTCTTTGTATAACTCTAACACACCACACTACAAACCACCACAAAAACAAGAAATAGTCGTAAAACTAGACTTAATCCATCATAGTGCCGACCCCAGATAATTGAGAAGAGATCAGGAGCAAGAGCGAGGTTCGTCGGCAGCCCTGAAAATGATTTTCCGTGGTTTCCCATTTTCACACCAGGCAAATGCTGGGGCTGTACCTTAATTAAGGCCACGGCCGCTTCCTTCCCACTCCTAGCTCTTTCCTGTCCCATCGTCGCCATAAGACCTATCTATCGGTGCGACGTAAAATAACTAGCAAAAAAAAAGAGAGCGAGGTTCTGGTAAAAAAAAAAAATTGATAAATGACTCGTTCAAGTCCATCCCGGGTGAGTATAAGCAAGCACGCTAAAGTTTATACTTCCTCAACTAAGGCAATTCACTTTCACTGGCCGGCTTATCAGTGAGAAGGAGGTCGTAGACGGAGACCGAGTGACCTATAGCCTACTGTACAATGTGGCACACCACGATCTGCCCAACAGGTTCCAGTTAAAGTGCAGGCCGGCTTAAGAAAGTGTAGCACTGGATTTCATGAATAAAACATGAGAAAGTGCATCCGTGAACAATTATCAAGTATCTCCTTTCTCTCTAGACCAATGGCCATTACGCCACACGAACGAATACTCCAGTTAATAATCGTCCCCCAGTCTGATAGGAAAACAACTTTTTTCTTTACAATTTGATTTATGTCGCACCGACACAGATAGGTCTTACGGCGACGATGGGATAAGAAAGGGCTAGAAGTGGGAAGGAAGCTACTTTTTATGCCATTTGCTTTACGTCGCACCGACACAGATATGTCTTATGACGACGATGGGATAAGAAAGGCCTAGGAAGTGGAAGAAACCGGCCGTGGCCTTAATTAAGGTACAGCCCCAGCATTTGCCTGGTGTGAAAATGAGAAACCATGGAAAACCATCTTCAGGGCCGCCAAAAGTGAGGTTCGAACCCCCTATATCCTGAATGCAAGCTCACAGCTGCGCGACCCTAACCGCACAGCTAACTCGCTCGATGGAAAAAAAAAAGATCTAGTTTATGGTCAGGTGTACATTTCCAGACATTCTACAAAGATTCCCTTTATTATTAGTATTATTACTGAAAAGGCATGGACGACAGAACTATATTCTGGTTATTTCTACATGAAGATAATGCTATTAGTTTATTGTAATTTGCAGGCCTATTTGATTTACTAATCTTGAAAGTCTTTGTTCTACAGAATAAGGTCATATTTAATTCCCTCTCCGCCTTCCCTGAATGCGCACCCAGGCAAGAATTCCGCTTTACAGTACATGCAGTCAACAGGGCAACACAACAAAAAAAATGCCTGTTATGTTATAAGTAGAGCCCGGATTATATGTAATATAAAAATAAGAAATACAGTATGTACATAAATATGTAGCTAAAACTGACAAAATATGTAGTTAAATATATAATAAATAAAAAATATGTAACTTAATATCCAAGCTTTAGGTGATGTATTCTTGTACACAGAAAAGGAAACAAACCTGAAAAAAGTTTAAGTGCAGATGTTATTCAACCTCTAATGTTCATTTGGGGGCGCAATTAATAACTAACTAGCAGTTTCCCGCCGGCTCCGCCCGCAATGTACAAAGTATGGTGTTGTTCGTTACTATCCTTACGGACGTATTTGCAAAGTTTCGAGTTAATGAAATAAAACACCTGATCTGCTGTGGTAATAGAATGTAATATTATGTCAACAAAACACTTGAAAATACATCACACAAAGAAATTGAATTAAACGTTCCTTGGAACAACACTCGCGCCGAACTGTTAAAAAGTCCCTCAAAGATCTTCGTCATGGAGACAAATGTACTCATAACTTTTCTCAGAATCTACCAGTTTAAGTAGTTATTGCCTCAAAAGAAAGCACTTGATCCACTGAATGTTTTTAGACCAAAACAAACTGCGTACCTCAATTAGAACTAAAGATATGATTGCTTCAATGAGAAAAAATGTCGAAGAAACGCGACTGTCAAATTGAATGTGCACTCATAACTTTCCTCAGAATCAACCAATTTGAATATTTAAGAGCTGAAATGAAAGAGCATGATCCAATGAGTGTTCTTAGGTCAAAACGAACTCCATACCTCAATTAGAACCAAAGATATGATTGCTTCAGAGACAAAAAGATGAAAAAATCAAATAATTTGAGGAAGGCGGAAGTTAAGTGATTTATAGTACCTGATAACAAATCTGTGCATGGATACCTTTCCGTTAAAAAAAGAATGAAGGAAATCGACCGGATGGAATGACCGGACTGACTGACTTTAGTTTTCATATTTTTTTAAAATATATAGACTTTTTTCCAAATTTTCTGCGGTCATCGAATGCCTTCTGTCTGTTAGAACTATCACTTCACAGGAAGTCACTGGCGCGTATTTCAAATAAGGAATGATACTGGACGATACGTTTCCATTCTCAGGGAGTTGAACCCAATACGTTTGTCATACTTTTACTTTGTGTCTTTCTCCGTAGTAGCAGTGACATGTCATTGGCTCGCCCTTCACACAGTACCGTTATTTCATAAGGGATGTACAGACCATCAACATAGCTAAGGGATGTGATTCTTTGACAGAATACTTCACTTTAAATGATTAATTATTTTCAGATGTTACAGACGTGCATGCTTTTTAAACTATTTTCAGGGGTTTAATTAAAAACTTAAATCGATGTAAAAATTAGTGAAAAAAAGAATTGTGTTTTCTGATGCCCAATATCCTTCAAAATATTTAAAATATGTAATACTTATCGAAATATGTAACTTTAAACTCCTGAAATAATGGTGATTTGCCGACATTATAGCTTTTCACCTACCTACATATATGAGAACAGAATATGTAATTACATGTAATCCGGGCTCTAGTTATAAGAGGAGACTGCTATAATGACACTGGTAGTTCATTGTAAATAATCATTGCACATTCGTAGTACTTAAAAAAAAAAAATGAATGTGACAAGAAGTAAAGACTGCCACGGAGAATCCTCAATGCGGAATAGAACACTGGAACTAGCTTTCCTTCTGAATGGTGTACGAGTACCTGCAGACGTTACGTCAGAGTGCAATGGGTTGCCCATAAATACAGGTTAAAAAAAAACCCGGCAAGTAACGAGACTGTTAACATACTGATCAAAGACATGGAACCTGCATTCTTACATGGAATCCGAACAATATGGATTCTACTTTTCATTGCAAAACTCCAATCATAACAGTATCTTGCTATGTGGACCAGTGGTACAGTCTCTGCCTCCGGACCCCAATATCGTGGGTTTAATTCCGGCAGAGGTAGTCCAAGACTCAGCACACCCTATCATACCCTGTCGGAGCGTAAAATATCTCTGTTACCGAGCGAGTTTTAGGGTCCCTGTTTCGGCACACTATGCCGGTGCAGTTATGATCCGCTGTTCCGGAACATGCAGAATCAGTTGTTCCGAAACATTCTCAAACGAGACCGAGACAGTGACTCGCTGTTGCGTCGGAAGCGCCACTATGCACTGCCCTTCACCTATAGCTGACTGTCGATACCAGCAGTGTGCCGCCATGTGCTGGAGTGTTCCGTGTTCCGTCGTATCCTCTTTGCTCTGTGAGTTCCATTGCACCGTTAACTTTGAATAATGTCACACCGGAGTCCTGTTTACGACGTTTTACTAGAACAAAACCGGACAGAGTGACATGCAATTAATGTTCTTCTATTTTGTCTGCAAAAGGGATCTTCAAGCGGCACAGTGACGAGACATTTGAAACTTAAACATCCTACAATGTTTATTTTAATTTTTTTGGTAGTCGCTTTACGTCGGACCGACACAGGTGGGTCTTATGGCGACGGTGGGACAGGAAAGGCCTAGAAATGGGAAGGAAGCGGCTGTGGCCTTAACCAAGGTACAGCCCCAGCATTTACCTGGTGTGAAAATGGGAAACCACGGAAAAACATCTTCAGGGCTGCCAACAGTGGGGTTCGAATCCACTATCTCCCGGGTGCGAGCTCACAGCTGCGCGCTCCTAACCGCACGGCCAACTCGCCCGGTGTGTTTATTTTCATGTTCTGCTTGTATAGGCCTAGTTTTAATTTCCGGTTCCGCTTGTATATAGTGTTTAATTTTTATCTTCGTGTTTGGATTATTTTTTGTGTTCCGTTTGTATATTGTGTACGTACTGACGAATGTTTCTTCAACTGTCACAGGTGTATTTCAGAATGAATGAAAACATTCTTATCCTAAAAACAACATTCAGACAGGATTTTCTGGGTGCGTATTTCAGAGTTCCGACTGCTTTCCCACGTGCCGTGAAGTTTTTCCCTGACCCCAACTGTGCACAATATAGGCTGATGTATTCAACTGGTGAAAATATCCTTGGATTAGTTACGTTTAAACACCTGTACTGCCACTGTAACCGTGTTATGTGTATTTCATATTGACCGAAAAAATCTTCAGGTAAAAGCAGCCTTTAAACGCGAATTTCAGTGTTCCGACTGTTCCTTCACGTTCCGTGCAGCTTTACGCTGGCTGTAACTATACACAGCACGTCCGGTACAGTAGCACATTCCTGCTGAAGCGAAGCATTTCATGTTGCCTCGCGAAGTTCTCTCTACTGCGCAGTTACAGTCCCGTGTCCCATGAGCCGGCACACTATACCGAAACACTCCACCTCAAGCTCCTGATGTTCCGGAATAACTGAGTGTTCCGGTCTGGCCAACCCTAGCGAGTTGGCCACCCGATTAGGGTCACGAAGCTGTGAAGCTTGCATTCGGGAGAGGATGGGTTCGAATCCCACTGTCGGCAGCCCTGAAGATGTGTTTTCGTGGTTGCCCATATTCAAACGAAGCAATGGTTGGGGCTGTACCTTAATTAAGGTCAGGGACGCTACCTTCCGAATGCTGCCATTTCCCATCATTGCGTCACCAAAAACCTTCGATGTGTTAGTGCGACGTTAAACCCCAAGAAAAAGACGCCTCTGTTGACATATTTGGTATTTACCCTCAAAAATTAATTAAAACAGCCACAGATCGCCCATCAGAGATCCAGGCCAGTATGCCATATGGTAGAGCAAAACGGAACGTCGAAACTGATGCTCAGGCAGCCTAAATGCCTCAAACCAAAATGCCTGCACACTGTAGCTGAGGCCATTCGATTACTGTTATTTATCACTGCAGTAATCCATCCATAGACAATATATTTGGCCTCATCAGAAAACACACTTCTCAGAAACAGCCAACGTCCTCACAAGTTGAGGGTTAAGATTCTCACTCTTAATCCAAACGATATCGCGGCTAGAAGTGTTTTCATGTAATCAATACGTTTGCCATGCTAATGAGGAAAAGGATGCTTGGATAATAATTGGAAAAGTGAGAATTTATGTCCAAAAAAATTTCAGGTATAGGCTATTAGACAAGATGTTACGACTGACCAACTATTTCACGTGGTTCACTTCTGAGAAAGTGAAGCCAAGTCTAAGCGAAATGCAAAAGACTTTCCCTTCAGTTTGACTCATCTCACACGGCAAAACCCCCTCCCCAAACAAATCTACTATTCTGGTGTGATAGGTATATCTGCCCTGTTAAGGACGTGATGACCTATAATCCCCACCAGTAACGGCGCTAAGAAGCTCGGGGCATCCCGCTATAATTGCAAAATGGGCCCCTCGTTTTTCATGATAAGGAAAGTTACAAGTTTATTTCGTAGTACAACGTTATATATTGTTACAACAAACAACAACGACGCAACGATAATAATAATAATAATAATAATAATAATAATAATAATAATAATATCATTTAGTTAACAAATACGAAGGAATTAAAATAATACACTTATATTGTGCGAACACACACACACAAACGAAATGCATATTCCAACTATAGTAACCAAAACACGCCGACCGCCACACTATTAAGAAATAATCTCGTTCCTAGGACCAAACAATTTACAAGTCAACCGTTCAACCTAAGCCTACTTAGCTACACTGACTGCCGACAATTATAAACAGGTTCGAAACTTCAGTATTTCGAGTGTAGACAAGCCGTCTTACTAATAAAAAGTCCTTATACAGTTGTTTAACTCTTGTATAGTTATACAGTGAATAAACCCTGTATAAGCGTTTTACATTTTTCTTACTAATAAACGATGTATACGCATTGTATTACTATACAGCACGTATACACTCGTTCCAAGGCGTAGGAATCTCTTCCTGCAGTTCACTGACGTATTTCGCACTTTCACCGCCTTTATGATCGCTTCTGCTGGGTTATCTACGAGCAAAACTTTCCGGAAAGTCGCACAGTAGCATGGCATATCGAAAAGGCAGTGGCAACACTAAGTGAGACCGCTGGAAATTGGCTTATACGGATATCAACATTTCTTCAGCTTGCTTGTGTAATGAACGCCAAAAAGGAAATGGAAATGCTTAGGAAAATATCAATAGCTCCTAACTGGGATAGTACGGAAAACGTAAGCAATTGTAATTGAATCGGCGAGTTGAAAAGGGTACACATTTCAAAAGCCTTACTTTTCAGGAGAAAGGAAAAACTGTTTTGTAGCTTAAAAGAAAGGTTTGATCAAAAAAGTTTCTGTTAGGCATTTATACATCATATTTCTGCGTATTCAACTACAAAGTACGGAAATCATATTATGTATGGTTTTCAAGTTACGCCATTTTTTATCTCGTAGGGGCAGATATATGATGTTTGGAACATCACAGCATGTGATAAATTATTGAACTGTCTAATTAATTGATATGTATATATTTAATCACTGATAGGTCATTTTTAAATTAATATGTATATATAGGGTTTTAATCATCCATTTCACATCATTTCATTTTTTTGTATCGCGGTTATAACGTATTCTGAACGAACCACATATTGGGTAAAGTATTTCAACATCATTCATATTAATAGCTTGCAGTAAATTTTCCAATAGCCGTTGTGAGGTGACCAGAGTCAGCAGGCTAATTTCAGCCCATTTCCAGGAAATGTACGTCATGAAGGTTACCAGAGACCTTACCCTCTCCACCTTCTGAAGAGACAGTTGAAACATTATGAACGCCGACTTTTCGAAGTTCGCTACCTGACGCTTTGATTTCGCGGGAAAGTTCAGCCTATGTGATTGGACGTAATGAAGCAACGTGATGGATTCACAGCAATACATAGGAGAAGGGATGAGACCTCAAATCTTACTGGACCATGTGATATGGCTGATGGAGGGAGACTTTTGAACCTATAGGCCTATACTTCGAAGACAAGAGCTGGAGAGGGCATTCTCATTCTTACTCTTAGACACAGAGACACTCTTGGAAGACACTTACTACGATTCTACGTCTGCACATCGGAGAAGACTTTAACTTAGTTCACTTCGCATCTGAGTGTATACTACTCAAAAGTTACTCTCATTGGGACCTGTTATCTCAGTGACGAGAGGTAGTCAACGGGAGAACGGTTTTGACTAGTATACGGGAGGAGAGATTTTATTATGAAATTTAGTTACGTTACTGTTCCGTAATACGGAAGAATACAAGTGTATTCTCTCCATGAACATAACCCATGGTGGTTTTGCATTTAAAATTACGACTTTACGTACGGAGTACAGTAGGAAGTGTTAAAGGCAGGAAAAGCAAAAGTAGGACTGGAATCCAACAACAGATGACGCAGCCGGTACGAGAGAAACATCATCAATCATCAGCTTCCAGATAACAGAGTCTACAAATGCTGAGCTAATGGCTTAAATTACTGCAAGTTTACGAGTTACAATTCATATTCTTAAGAGTTCATTTCATTTAATTTTTATTTTGCTTCCGTAAGTTCAGATTTCGTTAATACGCCGTTACGTCACGTTTTTCATCCTAATAAATAGCTGTTTTAATTTGTATTTTCTGAAATTATCATTAATGATCCTTAAATTCCAAGTTAGTGTACTTAATGATTTGTGTTCCGTCATCTCACCCCTGGGAGTTTTTTGAGTCTCATTACGTATTATTATTATTATTATTATTATTATTAATTATCAACTTTCGTTTTCAAGCCATAAGCTTGAAGGCTGACGCCCATGGGATACTGTTTATGGAGAAACAATGAGATATCATTTATTTATATTAATATTAAAGTGACCCGCCACGTTATAATTTTGTCACACATCTGTGGGCCGAGAGGGTACGTCACAGATAGTGTATAATAAACTCGCAGTATCAAAAGTCTATTAAGCTGTAACACATTATTACACAAAAATACGCCCAACCATCATTTCTTTTATAGTTAATCATTGTCATTCCGTCTCTTTAAAGTGTTTTACTTTACGAAGCCTCCATAACCTCAATGTTTAAAATATTGTAACGAGTTGGCGGGGTAGCAGGATCAATTAACACTAGACTGGTAGCTTCAATACTAAGATTTATTAGCTACGCACTAAACTACACAAGACTACACACAACTTTTGTTCATAACACACACTTACACAGTTCGCGCGGTCTCTCTCCCTTCGTTTCTCACTTGTTCTCACACTACACAGTTTTACACTCACACACAAGGTCCCGCGTCGCACGGCTACACGTTCTCTCCTTCGCCGACAGTCCGCACTGTAGCACACTAGTCCGATAATCACGGCAGTTCACACAATTCACTACTCTGGCAGTCGCTCATGACTGAACCACACCAACTTTTAACTCAGTCTCTCACCGACTGCAGGCAGGTCGTTCCTCTCTTATATACCTGCGCTGGCCCTTCTAGAATTGTCCGGATGCTGGATGGATCCAGGAATATCGCAAGATGGAACATTCCAGATTAATCGTGGAGTAATTTCCATACTCCTCTGCTACGGGACCGCGAGCGGAAGCGAGTGGGGCTGGCCTAGCACTTAAGCGCTGCTTGTGATTAGCGCAGCTGAAGCGTAAGGGGTGGGCCTATACGGTGCCGGGCCGGGCCCACTGCCAGTTGGCATGGCGGACGCTATGACCATTACAATATCGTGAAGATCATCAACGTTATCGTCCATTCTTTCAATGTGTGTTCAATGTTAAATGGATAAGTCGAATATTTAACCACGATTATATTACTGTAGACCAGGGCCTCTCAAACGCTCAAAATCTCACGCGTGCATATCGAGGCGCAGAGACTCCGTGCACTGTGTATCGTTCCGTCTCGGCTAAACTCGGCTTAACTCGGATGGTGTAGTGCGCTGAGAACGACAAAGCGTTCGGTGACAGACGGCTTGTTTATCAGTGAAATAGATAAGCGCAAGACAACAACAAATTAATGGAGCAACCTGTTTCAAAGAAAGCAAAGACTTCCGAAAGTCCATTTCAATCGAACTGAGAACTTTCGTATATCTTTGTCGGTGGGGACGATAAAGCCAAATGTTTAATCCGTGGGACAATAATTATGTGATAAGTTAATAAAAAAAATCTGTTTTCCAATACAAAGGCTTAGCTCAAATTCTACGAGAATTTGTCGAAGGAAGATTTTCCTAAGCTGCATCGAGAAGCAGCTAAGATTATTTCTATATCTGGTTCCACATGCATATGTGAAAGGTATTTTTTCCTGCTTTGACTTGTAAGAAAACTAGATTGCGTGCGAGTAGGCCTATTTCTGATTGTAATTTAAAGAAGGCTCTCAAATTGCTGTCAACCGGTCACTTGTTCCAGGCATTACTGGTATCATTGCAAAGATAAAGGAAAAGAAGACCTAGAGAAGATAAATTATCCGCTCAAACCAAATTGAAAGAAGAGTGTTTTAACACCGGTAACGTTGTCCCATACAACAGTGACCCCGCTCACCGCACATACAGTAAACATTTCGCAGTGAGGGGAGGAAGAGCGGGGAAGGTGGAGAAGGCGAAGACAGGCCGAACGGGTTAGACAGGTGTAGGAGAAGTGGAGTGGGAGTTTGCACTCTGGTCAACCTAGTGAAGACGTCTCCTGCACCTTGCACCCGTGTACTGCACGACGCATGCATCCTGAGAGGCCCTGCTGTAGACAATACATACCACGAAAATAAACTGCTCACTCGTTTCTTTTTCCGCCACTCGCTGCTATACAACGCTTATGCAAGGGTCTTGGTCTGTATAAGCAATTCAATGAATATTTGTAACAGATGTATACACAGGAGCTTATACACGGTTTATTAGTACCGAATTTCACATAAACGGTGTATAAACCTTGTATAAAAGTTACACACCGTTTATTAGTAAGACGGAAGGACGATGTCTTTTTTTATCGCATTTTCGCTGCCTACTGGGTTCTCAGAACTGTCTAATTACTTCAAAAGCCTTGCTGATTGTTCTGAGTGCCAGCAAGGGATATACTGAGAGTCAACTCAAGGCCTTAGCGGTCCCTTTGATGTTAGTCAGACTTCTGGTCGGTGAAAAGGCTTCCGCAGCGCCAAATAATTCCCTAGGTTTGTTACTTGTTCCTGAAGTCAGGAGCTTTCTTCAGTTTGGTTAAATATTTTGGTGAACTGACTTGATGAATTAAAATTTTTGCCCTGTATAAATATGGAAAATATATCACAGGTTGTATGTTATTCGGGTTCGTTACCAACTCTTATATTTCATACGTCGATGGCTATGAATAGTTATTGTTCTCAGTGGTGTATGTAGCAAAATAATAATTATTTAATATGATATTGATATCTTATTGCACTGTGTACTTAGTAAATTTGTTCGAGTTCATTCCACTGCTGATAAGTTCGCATAATATGTGCGATGTTGAAGATTGATCCAAGAAAACTGTTGGCAATACTGGCTGCAACAGCGTGTTCAGTATTCACAATGGCTGCCAGCTGTGAGCAAGACGTGTGTGATACTGTGGCGCTAGAGTCCCCTGTGAAATACGTTAAAGCTAACAAAAGTGGAGAAAAATAAAGTAGAAAATCTAACCAAATTGTTTTAAACGTTTACAGTAGCCTACGAGATTAGAATCCACTGTGGACTGTGGAAGATGTGAAAAAGACCGCGCAGCTGATCGGCGTTTCTGTGTACAGTGTTTACGCCGCTCGCTTGGAATTTAAACTCCACGGAAAATCCAAGTCTCCAGCGAAAGATCGATGTGTCAGCTCAGCACTCGCCGTAAATAAAACAGGAAGGGCCTTAACACGGTATGGGAATAGGATCCTTGGCGTATTCGATGATGATGATGATAATGATGATGATGATAATAATAATAATAATAATAATAAATAGTAATAATGTGTACTTTACTTTATAGGGGCTGCCTGACCGAGGCGGTAAAGGCATGCTCGGTTCGCCCGGAAGGACGTGGGTTCGAATCCCCGTCAGGAAGTCGTAAAATTTAAGAAACGAGATTTCCACTTCCGGAGGTGCATATGGCCCTGAGGTTCACTCAGCCTACACCAAAAATGACTACCAGGTTAATTCCTGGGGGCAAAGGCGGCCGGGCGTAGAGCTAACCACTCTACTCCATCACGTGCCGAGGTTAACAATGGTGGAAGCCTTTACCTTCCACTCCTCCAAGGGCCTTCATGGCCTGTATGGAGGTGACTTTGCTTTTTGCTTTACTTTACTTTATATTCGTAACCGCAGACATGTTGTCATGAGAGGATCATGAGTTCGTTTTTACCTTCCGAATGACGAGACTACAATATTTATAAAATTCCTGGAAGCATTGTATTTTGCAATCCCACTCACGGGTGGGTTTTCAGCTTTCTTAACTGTGAGAAACTGCCATTGACAGTCGTTGCACGAGAGCGGAATCGTATACTTATGTTGTAAGTCCCCATGTGCCTCACACAAATTGCATCATGGAATAAAAATAAACCTTGCTTCTCTTGCCTCGTTATTCGTCAGTAATCTGTAGGTTTTACATGGTCAATAAAGGAATAAATAGGTATGGTACGTAATCAAATTACAGCTATGTGAAAGGAAGTGATTTCGTTTGATGCTTCACTATTTCAGAATGAAGTACTGTACTTGTCAGATGGACGCACGGCGTTAATGATAAGCTGGTTGTGGCGGAGATGGAGAACGAAGACGAGACGGAAAGGGGGAACAGGGGACGTGCTCACATGCGGAAGGATACTTTTCCTACGCTCTTGACTTGAATTTCAGTAGTTTGGAACACGTTGGGAAACCCACATTCTTTCAGAAATAACTACCGTACTCCTACTGATGAAAGAGAGTCGACGACCTAGATGTTACGCCCCTTTAAACAATAAGCATCATCACTGATGAAAGAAGCTCTGCATTACGACGGCGTAAGTTTGGATTGCGGTTTTTTCGTGTTGAGTATTGTGAGTGAAGATCATAAGACTAATGTCAGCATGATGGAAAGACTGTCTTTTTCAAAATACATTAAACCGAAAATCTGCCATCCCGCTGATAGCGAAAGGCCTCTTTTTCTTGCTTTCGACCAATGGTACATTCTGAAAAACGTAAGAAATGATTTACTCGAAAAAATCTAGGCCTATGTTTGATGGTTCCCAATACATAAGTGGTGATTCTATCAAGAAACTGTATCAAATGTAATCAAACTAAACTTGTGAAACCATTTCCTTTCATTATACGCAAACACATCGAGTCGTCTAACTGAGAAAATGAAGATATTTTCGCGACTGAAGTAATAACAGCCTTATACAACTCTCGTTTTACCGTTACCGGTTCGTCATAGTTCTTATAATATAGCCCATAACCACGAGAACCGCCTTAAATCTTCACTACTCATTTACTGTGTAATAACGAAGTGAGGCTGGCCACAATTTGAGTTTAAAAGGGTCGAAATTAAAACGTGGCTAACTATTATCAACCAAGAATAAGTAAACTGAAGTACACATAAGGAAACAGAATTCGTTCCGCGAGAACATAAACACTTGCTGACATTAGAATCGACGGAAGTCCCATGTTAGAAATGGAAAGCCGAACTTCTTAAGTACACTGGAGGGAACGGCGGTACAGTAAGAACAAAGGCATTTGGGGGAAATAGCGAGCGGAAGGAAGGCTTGATAAACAATGACAGGGCACATTCCCATACAATCTGCAGAACAAGACGACTCATGACAACTCTAAACTTAAACTCCTAAACATACAGAATGAAAATGAAAATCCACAGCCTGTTTCCAATCATTCGACCGGAATGAATGAAGCCTCCCTAGCGGCGAGGATAGGAATTGTGCCGGCTGCCGAAGCCTGACGCACTCCTCTGGGGCAATGATTTACGAATGACAAGATGCAATGAAATGATATTGGAGAGTGTTGCTGGAATGAATTATGACAGGGAAAACCGGAGTACCCGGAGAAAAACCTGTCCCGCCTCCGCTTTGTCCAACACAAATCTCACATGGAGTGACCGGGATTTGAACCACGGAACCCAGCGGTGAGAGGCCGGCGCGCTGCCGCATGAGCCACGGAGGCTTCTAAACATAGAGAATGATTGTCAACAATTGGAAAAGTGGCGAGTTCCACCACAAAAGATGAAAAATTCAGAAGGTACAATCAATAATCCGATAATAAGTACACAGAGGACAATATGGAGAGAGAGAGAGAGAGAGAGAGAGAGAGAGAGAGAGAGAGAGAGAGAGAGAGGAAGGAGTATCTGGTGATAATATTAATGGAAGGGTTATACACTCAATACGCTATTGTTTCTCCACATTAAGAGGTTTGGGATATCTTGAACAGCAGTCCTGTAACATCAGTTATGGCGTGTCATCTTAAAATATCAGATACCGGTTTAACGAGCCTGTTTGCTACCTGGACGACGAGTCTCAAAATATCCGAATTTTCCAATGGTGGCACTGTTTCAAAACACCCTGCATGTATATAATATTCTTCTTCGCGGGTGCGAATTGTGTCGCAAATGTGGATTTGGCCCTGTTTTACGACCGGATGCTCTTCTTGACCCAACACTATTGCGTGTTTCTGTGGTGGTTGGTAGTATATTATGTTGTCTGAATATGAAAACAATATATGGGACAAACACAAACACCCAGTCCCTGGGTCAGAAGAATTAATCAGACCCTCTGAACCGAAGGCCTGGACGCTGACCATTCAGCCAATGAGTCGGACAGCATATATACAATATTATTTTAATAAATACAAAGTAATACGAAGATCACTTAACGTCAGCTGGACTGCATGCTCTCTTCTAAAAATGTTACCTCAATTGAGACGGGCATACCGTAAGCCTTGCACAAACATATACGAAACGGTGTCAGTAGATCCACGAACCCGCGCAAATTTAGGCCTAGTCCCATTTTTTAAATGCAGCAGTTGCATTGTCATATATATATTTATATGCAACTTTGATTGTTTACAAAGTTTTTTTTTTTTTGCTAGTTGTTTTACGTCGCACCGACACAGATAGATCTTACGGCGACGATGGGACAGGAAAGGGCTAGGAGTGGGAAGGAAGCGGCCGTGGCCTTAATTAAGGTACAGCCCCAGCATTTGCCTGGTGTGAAAATGGGAAACCACGAAAAACCATTTTCAGGGCTGCCGACAGTGGGGTTCGAACCTACTATCTCCCGAATACTGGCCGCACTTAAGCGACTGCAGCTATCGAGCTCGGTGTTTACAAAGTTTACTGTTATTGGCTTTACGTCCCACTAACTACTATTTTACGGTTTTTGGAGACGCCGAGGTGCTGGAATTTAGTCCCGCAGGAGTTCTTTTACGTGCCAGGAAATCAACCGACACGAGGCCGACGTATATGAGCCCCTTCAAATACAATCGGACGGAGCCAGGATCGAACCTGCCAACCTGGGGTCAGAAGACCAGCGCCTCAACCGTCTGAGCCACTCAACCTGGCATTTACAAAGTTTAATATGAAAATATTTATAATTTATTCTTCAGAATGTTACCACAGGTTTCAGTCATAATAATAATAATAATAATAATAATAATAATAATAATAATTTTTTCGTCCTATTAACTATTTTTACGGTTTTCGGGGACGCCGAGGTGCCGGGATTTTGTCCTGCAGTAGTTGTTTAACGTGTCAGTAAGTCTACTGACAGCCGGGCTGAGTGGCTCAGACGGTTAAGAAGCTGACCTTCTGACCCTAACTTGGCAGGTTTGATCCTGGCTCAGTCCGGTGGTATTTGAAGGTGCTCAAATACGTCAGCCTCGTATCGGTAGATTTACTGGCACGTAAAAGAACTCCTGCGGGACAAAATTCCGGCACATGGCGTCTCCGAAAACCGTAAAATTAGTTAGTGGGACGTAAAGCAAATATAATTAGAATCTACTGACACGAGGCTAACGTATATGAGCCGCCTTCAAATACCACCGGACTGAGCAGGGATTGAACCCGCCGACTTGAGCTCAGAAGGCCAGCGCTCTACCGACGAGATCTTTCAACGACATTTGTTTTTACCGTGTCGTTTTACATGACAATTCCACAACTCAAGTTCAACCACTGGTCGACGAAGTAGCCGAAAAATCTTCCAAATAAAATGAATAAAAATAAAAATTCACCTCAACGTAGCGAAGTACAGACACAGAGCTAATGAACTTAGAAATTGTTTGTTTTTAAAACCCCCTATCATCTATGCTACTACCTATACTTCTCGGACATTTTGAGATTCATTAACGTATTTATTTCGGCTACATATTTCGTACATATATTTTGAGACCGATTTCTGTCAATTTCCTGTTCGAATATTTTGAGACTGCACCAGTTATGGGAAGCTCAATGCCACCACAACGCAAACTGTGCCATGTGTGAAAGTTCGGTGTCGTGCCATATGCGACCGTGCCGCATGCGACCCGTGCCATAGCGACCGCATAATCTGTAGGGCCTAATCATGCCGGATGCGACCGGCGTTGACAACCCAGTTTTAATTTAACAAGCCACGGCATTATCCAAGACAAGGTAAACTAAATGAGAATGAGAAAAGGTTAGAAAATAGGCCAAACATTTATACCACTGCTTACCAGGTTGGGAATTAAATTTTTCTTTGTTTTGTTCAAATAGCGAACTACTATAACCACAAACCATGCACATTTAATTATGTACACTAAATTAGTCGTCGGTAAAAAAAAAATGAAACGGCGTATGATGTTTAGTGCCGGGAGTGTCCGACGACATGTTCGGTTCGCCAGATGCACGGTTTTTGATTTGACTCCCGTGGGCGACCTGCGCGTCGTGATGAGGATAACACGGAGACGACACATACACCCATCCCCTGTGCCTGCTGAATTAACCAATGATGGTTAAAAATCCGGAACCTGTCAGGAATCGAATCCGGGACCTTTGTGACTAAAGGCCAGCACGCTAACCATTTAGAAATGGAACCGAAGTCGTCGGTATAAATCTTTACGGAGAACAATCTCAACGACTGCTTGAAATATTTATAAATAATAATTAAAGAGTACGTACATTTCTATGACGAAAGTTCAAATATAACATGCACACATTATATCACACACAAAGGTTTATCTAAAACCAACTCAAGAACTCGACGTTGAAAACTAAATCAGTGTAATGTATAGTTTGGAATGCCATTAATATATTCCTTCACAAGAGAAAACATAAATGGGTCATAAATAATATAAGATACATTTAAGGCCAAAAACCTAAGAATGCGAGGGAAAATGTACAATCAGGTAATTGTATTTTGAATACTACAATAACAGAAGTTATATTTTAACGAAAATTATGTTTTTAAATAATAATAATAATAATAATAATAATAATAATGGCTTTACGTCCCACTAACTCATTTTACGGTTTTCGGAGACGCCGAGATGCTGGGATTTAGGCTTGCATGCGTTCTTATCGTGCCAGTAAATCTACCGACACGAGGCTGACGTATTTGAGCACCTTCAAATACAACCGTGCTGAGCCAGAATCGAACCTGCCAAGTTGGGTCAGAAGGCCAGCGCTTCAACCGCCTGAGCCACTCAGCCCAGTGATTATATTTGTTTTACACTTACCTTATGTATAAACACATTACTTGGGGATCATGAAGTTCAGTCCCTGGATTTTCGAGGAACAGAAATGACAGAGCAGCATCTTCCTAAGTTGAATTTGAAGAATGTACTGCGGGAAACTGGTAGTTTTTTACAACATGAAATATGGTGATCCGTTTACGTTTTGTCCTACAACATGCCCATATAGGAGATGCGTTTCCATGTCTGAGAGAAGTTACCAAACAAGTTATGTCAGTGCGATACGGCACTGCCTGTTACGGCTATTTCGGGAGATGGCTGGGTTCCAATTCCCCGTCGGCCATCCTCGAAAATGTTTTGTCGCGGTTTCCCATTTTCATTTCCAGCCAAACGCCGGGATGGTACTTTTCTCATGGCCACGATTTCCTTTCCATTCCTAGCCCGTATAATTACACCCACAGACAACACCCTCACATAGTAGTACATGTAGCTCACTCCCGTGGGGTTTACTAGAAAAAGGAGCTACAGATCTGCCGAGCCGAACATGTCCTCGAACCTCCCGGCACTAAAAGTCTTGCGCTAAAAAATAAAATTTTAAAACGTTCAAGGTAATCATAAGATGGGTAACATTTATTCAGATACTTTGAAGTTTCGTGAGATCATGTTACAAAACCAAACCACTTTCCAGTATATATATATATACAGCATGGAAGGTAACTAATGCACCAAATTAACACAGCAGATCTTGGAAGAGAGGATCTCAATGCCATAATGCTCAGGTCCTTGCTTGCACCATTACGCTAAAACTTGGGAGACAGGAGACAAGCTGGTCGAATAAACGGTATGTTGCAAGCTGTCAGTGGAGAGATGGCGTGGAATGACATTGGTAAAAGAATAAGTTTGAGTGATGTTTTTAAAAGTAGGTAAGTTCACAACAAGAGGACGAAGTTGCAATTCAAGAGGACAAATTGAGGCAAACATTCGTTTATAAGAAACTGAGCATGCCTTTGCTGGCGAGATGTAGTGTTTACAGTGCACTATATCTTCTGTTACGAGCTAGAATAAATTTGTTACTTTCATTGACCTGTCTCAGTCTTATTCTTGCCTTTGACAACATGAAAGTGACCGAGGTATGAGCGATGCTAGTAATGCCATTCCTTTTGCTTGAAGTAACAGCATCAATCATTTTACCGTACTGGTTATGTACAGATTCTAGCATGATCAGCATAGTATTCCATCTTGTTTTTTCATCCCAACACAGAGTACACTCGACAAAACTAACTACACCTGTACGTTTGAAATAGGCCACAACTGCCCGTGTTTACTTGATTATGATGTTTTCACCAGACTTCGGAGCATTGGGGAAGAGACGGGTTAAAAGAACTCTGTTTTTATTGACCACTCATTATCGTAGTGAACGGTAAGGTAAATAGAATTATTACTTTTGTAACCATCCGTCCACGTGTCTGTAGTCGCAGTACTAAAATAATACCGCATTACGTCACGGACGTCCAGTATTACTGTATTACAGAGCGACGAGTATCATTGGCCACTTCATGACCACTGGGAAACAGTCGTCCCCCACGGTAGTGCCTCAGACGCATTTACTTTGTCTGTCTGTTAGGTCATCAGCCCGGAGGCTGGTTGGATCCTCAAATAGCACCACCAAAGGTTATGCGGTTATAAGGAAACCCCAAAAACCAATGGCAGAGCCCAAATGAGGCATACTAGGCAAGAGTGAGGTAGTTTGCCACTGCTTTCCTCACTGGGTCAGAAAGTACTATTGCAGTAGAACCTTTCATAACACTCAGATGCACTAGTCATGCTCTGAATGTCATTACTCAGCACTATCAATACCCCAGCAACTTCCATACTGTCATAGCCATGGAAGTTGACTGGGACTTCGGTGGAAGCTACACTTTACTCTGGCCTGTGCCAAGAGATGGATGCAAAAGTACTGTATCCATCAAGAAATGACAGCAGGCAGGCATTTACTTTACAAAAGTCATTTCCTAAATTTCCTTGTGCCACCATTTGAAATCCTGTACCTGACACAACATTAAAAGGGCGTAGGTCTAAAGAACACATTTTAACACACGCCTCTGACATTTTATGTTTTGTAGAGCTAGGAATAACTCGACTGCATGAAGCACTCGCCTGACTCGAAGGAGAACTAGTGCAATTATGCCTTGCTAATGTGCTGGTATTTGAGCTTCGTAAGAGACACTGATCTATTTTAGATTGCATTCATTCTGCTTCCTGTCTCTTGTCATCAATAACATAAAATCGTTCCCATAGTTCACTCTTCCCGGCACTATTTTCTTTCAATGCATTCGATTTATTTTTTATGTTACTCTCGACTCCACTTACCCTTATTCAAAGAGCATCTAACGGCATTGAACTAAACACAGGGGCCCTGGATCCATTAACGTGGCCCACGATTTTTGAACTCGTCATGACTTGACCTTATTAAACCGCTGGGCTTGCTCACTTCCCAGCGTGAACAACAGGAAGCTTCCGACGGCCAGTCGGTAACGTCGTCCCATCATGTTTAGACTGGCGCCTGGAGATATAGGCAATTTCCTCGGATTGTTCTCTTCTCTACTGAAGACCAATCGGTGGAATGTCATCACTCTCGGCTATGCTCCACATTGCAGCGAGAAATACAGCACATCACTTCTAGATGCCGATTACTGGCAAACGTGAATTAGAGATATAAGCATGATCATGATGAAATAGCAAAAATAATCCATCAGAAACTGGCTCATCAGTACCAACTCACTAAGTACTAAACACCTTATTGGAATAGAAGTGTCATCACTGACAAGTCGATACCATGTAACAGACCAGACATAGAGCTACGTGGTAACAAGAAACCAGCTCTACATCGTAGATATAGCATGCCTTGGTTCTCACAACCTGTAACGCAACACCACCGCCGCGCGCCGTCTCGATCCTCTTATACTGCCTGCTCTATGCCACTAGTTTAACACAGGAAGGCGCCAATACCAATATTTCTTCAAGTCGCCGTAAAAGTGCAGTAGTAGACGCACAATCTTCGCTGTCGGTGTGGGTGTAGATTGTGTTAATGATGCATGAATATGTGTGAAAAACTGAGTTATCTCGTACAATGAGTAAAAGTGTCTGGTCACTTCCGATCGCACAAGAGAGATTTTGTATAGAACTGTGAAATGAATTAATCATGTTATGCTTATAGATATTTCAAAAGTGATTTTAAGTTGTACGGTACTTGTTTCTTTCCGTTTGTGCAAGGTATATTTTTTGTAGAACTGAAACTTCAGATTCTTTCCCCGAAATATTCATCTGTTGTACACCATTTTGCCAATCTCGGCAAGGTGGTTCGCAGCCAGAAAAGATACGACTCCATGAAATACCACCTAGAAGGGAATTAAGAGAAAAGCGGCTGTCGGCTTTATCTAGACAAGGACCTAACATAGGAAGTAATTGGATATCCTCAGATTACGCTCGCATCTGTGCCTTTACACCTCATTTCAGAAGGTGATGGAGCCACCGTAGCTCAAGTGGCAGCACTCCGGCCTCTCACCGCTGGGTTCTGTGGTTCAAATCCCGGTCACTTCATATGAAATTTGTGCTAGACAAAGCGGAGGCGACACAGGGTTTTCTCCGGGTACTCCGGTTTTCCCTGTCATATTTCATTCCAGCAACACTCGAATATCATTTCATCTGGCATTCATTAATCACTGCCCCAGAGGAGTGCGACAGGCTTCGGAAGCCGGCACAATTCCTATCCTCCCCGCTAGATGGGGGCTTCATTCATTCCATTCCTGAACCAGCCGACTGACTGGAAAAAAGGCTCAGGATTTTTAAGGTGATTAAAGCCGTGGAGGATAGTGGATTCCTTGCGATAAGAATTGACAGACAATCACAAAACAAACGTCTTCATGTTCAGACATTTTGGACACCCTCAAATATCCAGACGATAATATCCCAATCAAACTACAAACTGGAAATCAAATCCTTATTTTCGGGTACTTGGATGGAGTGTGACATTTGCGTCAGCAACATCTCACTGCCTAGCGCTTCGACACCGCTAAATGGAACTGATTATGCATCAGGACAAAGGAGGAGTTCGATACCCAAAACCTTGTTTTGTTGCTCTGGTGAAGCATCTGCAGGAGTTCGTTTAAACTGCTGTGCGCTATTGTCGAAGTCCTTCAAACGTACGAACATAATACGAGGACTTGCGACGTCTTCCAAGACCAAGGACCAGACCTCTACCAACTGATATTGCGTTGGCAAGAACACAAAAAGTACGGCACCACTCCAAGCCTTCGTCCAAGAAAATCTTTAAATTGTCACATGAAGAGGACTGCGACTTCATACAGGTAATATTGCCGATATTTAATATCACTGATGTAATTTACGAGCTTCAGTGAACATATGACCATACTGCAAAGTGTTTTGTAGGCTGTCATCATTAGAATAAGTTTGGAACATTGTGCGTCTATGCCTGCCATCTAGCGGAGAAATTTTGTCGCAGCCTAATCGCAAAAAGCCTCGCATAGAGCAGACAGTATAGGAGGATCGAGACGGCGGTGGGCAACACACACAGAGAAAATATCCAAGTACACCGATTTGTCAATGGAAATTGAAGCCATTTGGAGAGCCAATAAGGTTATGACAGTGCCAATAATCATCGTGTGCAATGGTCGTATTACAAAGACATTGCATAACGGCCGCAAAATTCTCAATCTACACCCCCTCAGCTGCATAGAACTTCAAAAAGCATTCATATTAGCTACCTATCACAACGACGGCAAGTTTTTAGAAACGGAACATCCACTGCATGAGTCTACCAAATGAATCATCAGTATAGTTGTTTGCAAGTCGTTTGATATACAGTATGCAGTGTCTCTTCCTCGTATCAAAAGTACTCAATACTAACTGCAATATTGTGAATAAAATAATAAAGAAGTGTAATAATAATTTTCTTTCCTTGAGCTATTCCCGCATATCGCAATGTCGTCACCATTTGTTGCGGTAAAATACATAATAATGTGAGCATGGGCTGACTGTACCCCGCTCCAGTTTCCCAAACCAGAGAAACAGAGCTGGGAATCACACTAGTGTCGACCGGGCAGGGAACTGCGCTAAACTTTGATCACGGCGGCGAATGCGCTCAAGAGAAAACAGAATTCGTCATTTGATCTTTACCCAGCAATTTCTAATAATGAATTTTCATTGGATATTATTCAAAAGTCCGAAAGAGAAGGACCATGGTAGCAAAGAGAGACGGCAACAGTTTCCTCAGTACGAGATGTCCTAAATTCACCACGACCAGGCGAGTTGGCGGTGCGGTTAGAGGCGCGCGGCTGTGAGCTTGCATCCGGGAGGTAGTGGGTTCGAATCCCACTGTCGGCAGCCCTGAAGATGGTTTTCCGTGGTTTCCCATTTTCACACCAGGCAAATGCTAGGGCTGTACCTTAATTAAGGGCACGGCCGCTCCCTTCCAAATCTAAGGCCTTTCCTATCCCATCGTCGCCATAAGACGTATCTGTGTCGGTGCGACGTAAAGCCATTAGCAAAAAAAAAAAAAAAAGAATAACCACGAACACAAATAACATCGTCGTGTCCACAGTACACCATTTATATGATTAACATGACAACTGTATCTGTTCACTTCAAAGTTTTGCCTCACACTTAGTTCTTTATTTCGAAGTATAGACAAATCGAAAGTCGGTTCAGTTAAATGTATGAATGTATGTTTGTAAAAACATCAAGGGAAAACTACTAAATATAATTATCTAGAAATGATATCAGGGTATAGTCGGATTATTTGATCAGCACAGTGGAACGTGACAAAAGTTCTTAAGGGAGACAAAACAGGAAAAGTCAAATTAATATTACAAGAATGAAAAAATGGTGCATTCTAAAAGTTGTGCACAATACAATTTCCCATCTTTTATGGAAAGAGTTATAACTAGAGGCACGATTTTTTCGCTTTAACGATAAGCGCGACAAATACTATTTTGAAGCGATTTTGAGATATCTTAAAGAATAATATGATTCTGGTTACGAAATCAGTCATTTTTTTCGCGAATTACTGCGAATTAAAGCGACAATGCCAGTTTAAAGCGAAATGCACTTATTTTGCAATAAGTGCGAAAATACAGCGAAATTCATTGAAAATAACAATCTTGAAATTGTATGCAAATATCTCGTGTATGAAGAGAAACAGATGACAGAATAACGACTTCTCAATTCGACAGAAGTATCTCTTCGTATTAATTAACATTGTAAAATCCCTTAGTGGTATGGCATTATGCAGTAGAGTGGCAGCTGCGGCCATATATAGTGTTAGGGCAATTTGTTATTAATCTTGATTAGGCCTATATTATAGTTACACGAATTAAACATTTTATGAATAATTTTACGAAATGATTAAAGCAAAAAGCGATGAGGTCAGCCCTATTTCGCGAAATAACGCGAAACATTTTCTTTTCGCGAAATCGAACATAAATCAACGCGAAAAAATCATGCGTTATAACCAAGAATGAGAGAAAATAGAATTTCCGATCTTTTACACCAGACATATTTAGACTACGAGCAATAATCATAGAGATAATCACGATCTTAGACATTTAGCAATTAAGCAACTGCCATGAAGGAAAAAACAAAGTAATCTTCTGTCTTTTTATAGACGGCCTTAAAATTAATGTTTTAATGATCGGACTATATCCCACGTGCAAACGCAAGCGTCTCCGAAACAAAATGAAAGTGAATCGGGCTGCAACAGTGTTGAAGTCAATTTGCCTTCCTGTCCTGTGAAAAGAAAATTTGAAGACGTTCAAAATAACTTTCCCCTTAAAAGGGTATTCAAGGAAGGTTGGTTACACTATTTTGAGTGAATGTTATACGTCGGTCTCGCAACGTGCAAATACTGTATTGTATTGTAAACATATGAAGGGAAAAAAATAATAAGAGGGAATTATATAAATTCGATTATATGGCGACCGAAGAAAAGAGGCTACTTACCGTCTTCTGACTTCAAATTGTATGCTCTGGTAGAGTCAATTAAAGGGGAACACTGCTGACGAGGAAATAATGTTTGCCATCGTAACAAATTAACTGTCGATGGCGGTGGTTATTGACGTAATAGTTTCTTTAAGCTGCCTGAAAGTGTCATCATTAACCCGTATTGATACGGAAGATAATGAAGATAAACATCGAAATAAGAAGAAAAACGTCAAGGAACTATCACCTGAAGGAAAGGGGGAAAGAAATAATCATAAATGGGTGGGAGTTGGTGGTGGGTGTGTTGAAAATCTAGGTTTCGCGTGCCGTAATATCGCCGAGTCGTAAGAAAACAAAATGTGATGACCCAGAATTTCCCAAGCCTCTAAAACTTACCAACAATGGTGACCTTACCCTGACTGACTACCGAGTTAGTTGAGCTGCTTTCTCTCTCTCTCTACCACTCATCTCTGCTAGAAGGTTCGTCTGGATGCTTTAACGCATGCACAACAGTAAATTTGTAAGGATACAGATGCAGGTCGTCCTTGATAATGATTCGACACGACGATCTCTTAATTCTCACTTGAACAGATAAACGGCGTTGAGATTTCGCCGGTGGAATTCTTTCTGGATAGTTACGGTTTTTATTCGCTAGAGAGCCTGTTTCGCGCCATTTTGCCACTAACTTTTGCATTGCAGATTTTGCCAAAACACTTCCAATCTTAAACTCATGTGCAAACAGTTCCGCACAGGTTTTTCAGGGACCGTGCTTAGCGTAGCACTTGACGATGAACACGCGCCGTTTTATCGTGAGCACCATTTTGTGTTGCACTCACCTGGTCACTAAACACGCCTATTCCTCTCACTCACACGAAATGACACAGCGACGTACTCGAGACAGAGCATGCGGAAATTGTGCACGCTCAGATATGTGACAACAACAGACTGGTGCATCGAAATCACGGTTTCCAGCATTTCCGCGCAAGTCTTATAAATATTTTCCGGGCCAGTTTTCTTTTGTCCATCCTGTATATATTTCGGGCTTCGCATATTATAGTCGACAGCCTCGTGCATTTGCAGCATCTGCGTTACAGCAGTGGATGTTTCGGCGCGATATTGTCCTTAATTGGAACTATAATGGAAACAAGCTGCCATACATACCAAAGTTTGCATAGAGTTGAATCTGGAAGCCACAGAAAATTATTTCAGGGGTCATCAACGGCGAGAGTCGAGACCACCCGTCTCTTTAACCCGTGAGTATTAGTCGCACCGGTTAGCTCTTTAAATACACCGAGTTATCGGCCTAAAAGCACATATTTCCGACCTTAAATGCACTTTAAAAGTTCCTTTTAAGAATAGCACAGGAATGACGTGCAGTGGAAAAATATGGCGATAAGGCATAGAAAAGTTTGTCTTCTATACCACTTATCTGTTTATACGTATGTAAAACTAATTTTAAAAATATTGTTAATGAAGGGAAAACAATTCGTACGAAATAATCCCAGAAGGAAGCGGTATTCAGATTTTGTTGTAAAACAGATTTCTCATTTTATTGTAAACTCAACCTCTAAACCACGGGGTAAATAGTTGTAAGAAAAACACAAGACAAGGATGAACTCACAATCAATTGAAATACCTTAATGATACCTCTGACGCGTTACGCTTACTAGCACGTTATGCTTTCCAGAGATGCAGATGGTACAGTTCCTCCTATTGTTCCGAAACCACATTCATACTCGAGACATACTTAGGCCTAACCAGTTTTCACTTCCTAACTCTGATTCAGCCTGCGTAGAAGCCACAGTACGTGAAAACTGAGTATCAAGGAATTCCGAGTAGACCGAGCATATTGTCGAGAATGTTAACCACATTCAAAAATGGATTAATTATGAATTAATACAAGAAGATACAAGCTATCTCATCATGTTTCGCTGTTGTCCCAAAGGGTTCTGGAAGATTTTGGAGTTTAAACCAATGGTGAACAAGATATTTCACAATAGCTCCTCCGCTTTCTTCTCCACTGAATCTGCTATGTGCCATGTTATTCATAACTATGATAATTGGGCCCCTATCAGATTTAACCGAAGCGAAAATATTGACAAATGGTATAGTTCTCTACAGAGCATAAAAATAAAAATATGTTATGATGGGTCCGGAAACCCTTTATGTTATAGGCTAACTCATTTTCTACAACTATACATAGTACATTAATCATGCGAAACACACAGGAACAGAACGTACCAGCATACTACATGAAACTCTTTATTACATGAAATGTTCAAAATGCCATCCGTTAGCACTGATACAGTAAAGCCCCGCTTAACCGAACTTCGTTAAACAGAAACGATGGCAAAAAATACGAAAATAAAATAATTTACGGGACCAGTGATCAAAAGCGAACTGGTAAAGTTGCTTGCAGCAATTTATTTCTCTTACCCCTACCTCACATTCCAGTACCTTGTACATCATTAAATTTCCCTCTCTTCCGCACATTCCAATCATCATTTGCCGCTGCAACAAGTGTTAACCAAGCGAGTTGGCCGTGCTGGAAGGGTCGCGCCACTGTGAGTTTGCATTCGGGAAATAGCGAGTTCGAACCCCACTGTCGGCAGGCCTGAATAATACGGCTTTTCTTGATTTCTCATTTTCACACCACGAAAATGCTGGGGCTTGTACCTTAATTAACGCCACGACTGCTTCCTTCCTCCTCCTAGACCTTTTCTATCCCATCGTCACCAACAGACCTATCTGTGTAGGCGCGACGTAAAACAAACTGCAAACAATGTTAATACCTGCTCGCAAGGGTTGCAAAAGGAAAGTTCGAAGGACAATATCCGATTTTATGAAATAGTGTATCCAAACAGCGTGATTTACATTTCAACAACACTGTATGTAAATAGGAGTAGAATATTCGTCCCTTTCGCCCAAAACATAGTTCCCTTGGTTATTTTTTCAAAAACTTGTTATCCAAAATGGCTCTGACCCCTTTAGTTTGGTTAAAGCGGGATTTTATTGGATATGCATATCGACTTTGCTGAGATGGAATGTACGCTGCATGGATTCAGGAGATCTTATTCATAAGATTAGATGGGAAGAGAAGACAAAGTAACGATTGTTATTGCAAATAGATGGAAACGATGCCAGGAGTGCGCATGAATTAGCTTCCGGGTGACTGGATCAAGTGAGGAGAATGGAGATGGATAGGTTACCTCAGACAGTACCAAACTCTTCTTTAATTTCAAGGCAAGAGGCATAGAACTAGAAAAGGTCCCGGGGCTAATTGCAGACTCTTCGTTCATTCACAGAAACGTGCATACTGAACGCTGAAAGACATAACAGTCTATAAAGATGTATAATTACGACGGGCGAAAGGTGAAGCATTTGTGACAACAACAACAACAACAACACACTTCAACAAAATCCTTAACTACATCGATCTTGAACTATGCCACCGCAGAGAGAATATCAATACTACACTGGCCACCACAGCTGCGTGTGCAATCTCTGGATGCCTTGAGAAGTAACCATCCAATTTCAAATAACTGTTAAAACCCATTGTCAATTATAAAACATTGTTAGTCGCGAACTCTGTTCATAAACTGTACAAAATATATGAACACAAGACCTCTCTTAAAGTTATCGGCGCCGGAGGCGATGGACGCTGGTTCTAACGAAGGTAACCTCTCCATACTACGATTGCGTCACTGTGGTAATATTAGCGATGCTTCAAACTTCTGCTGAGTTACCTTTCTCTGTTGCAGTAAGATTCAGTTTGATCGTGCGTCATACTACGAGCAAAAACGTCGCCATATAATGAATAATGGAGCTGTAGTTACTCGCCGTGATGCAATTCGATAAGAAATGGAAGTAACGAGGTTGAGTGTGGCACAACAACAAGGCCGCACCAAGGAGGCTGTTAGGGGGGTTCAAACCTTACCCCCGGAACAAACTTGACAAATTAAACAGCACATACGGATTTTAGAAAATTGAACCCATTAATCAAAACTATTACGAAAGCAAGAATTTAGAAAATAAAACAAATGTAACCTATAAAACTACGCCGTCTTTACTTGTTTCTCTAAGAATATAATTAACAAATTTACTGAAAAAATAATAATTTGGAAAATTTTAATTTTGGAGAGATATTTCTCCGGCACTTTTTTTTTTGCTAGTGGCTTTATGTCGCACCGACACATACGGCTTATGGCAACGATGGGATAGGAAAGGCCTAGGAGTTGGGAGGAAGCGGTCGTCGCCTTAATCAAGGTACAGCCCTAGCATTTGCCTGGTGTGAAAAAGGGGAAACCAAGGAAAACCATCTTCAGGGCTGCCGACAGTGGGATTCAAACCACTATCTCCCGGATGCAAGCTCACAGCCGCGCGCCTCTAACCGCACGGCCAACTCGCCTAGTTAATCCCTGTTTAACGGATACCGGATGCCCTCACCGACGCCAACCCTACGTGAGAGGGATGTGATCACTATTGCTATTTCTATGGTAGTGTGATGTGTTGTGTGTAGGTGAAGATTAGGACGATTACAAACTCCCCGTCTCTGAGCTAGAAGAATATTAACCAACGTGGTTAATATCCCCGGTTCTGCGCCAGTATGCTGACCATTCATCCTGGGAGCCGAACTTTCAGATATGCTTAAAAGCCTGAAATAAACATTCTTAAAGACATTTCCTGTACATTGTACCAAGGAATTCAAATAACCGATTCGTTTTCGTAAACACAATATTCAGCTTTTATTTTCAAATTTTTCAGACCGAGCTCGACAGTTCGGAAGATAGTGGGTTCGAATCCCACTGTCGGCAGCCCTGAAGATGGTTTTCCGCGGTTTCCCATTTTCACACCAGGCCGTACTTAAGGCCACGGGCAGTTCCTTCCCACTCCTAGCCCTTTCCTGTCCCATCGTCGCCGTAAGACCTACCCGTGTCGGTGTGACGTAAAGCAAGTTGTAAAAAATATATATATATATATTAAGGAGACCTACAAGACTTCGTCACCAATAGTTGTCCTCCATCCATGCTTATAAGTAAAAACTGATTATTGTTAAACAGTTCGCGATGGTCACTAAGAAAAGTTCATCAGTTTGAATTTCTCTTACAATAATTGAGTTTGTAAAACCGTTCATGAGTCAGTCGATTAACAAGAGACCAATCCCTGACTCAGAAGTCTGAAAATACATGCTCGCAAAGGGAACCTATAGCATGAGAAAAACAACAGATGTAGTACACATTCAGAGCCACAGAAATTGGTGGAGAAACTCAACAGATGTGTGGCATCTATTTCCTAGCATACACCTTTTAATTATTATTGTTATCCCTACCTAAATTGTCACCTATTCAGTAAGTAATTGGAGAAATGGAGCGAAGTTGTCTAAAATTGTATTGGAGCATCATGGGACTCGCCATCGTATCGTTCCGACAGTATGTATTTCAGACAAAATTTAATGTAGCCCATTTGAAACCGTGAATAAGTGTTATGACATTACAGCAATGTGGAGATGTATCAGAAGTTATTGTTTGCATATATAATAATTTCGTGTGGCTATTTCTAGCCGAGTGCAGCCCTTGTAAGGCAGACCCTCCGATGAGGGTGGGCGGCATCTGCCATATGTAGGTAACTGCGTGTTATTGTGGTGGAGGATAGTGTTGTGTGAGTTGCAGGGATGTTGGGGACAGCACAAACGCCCAGCCCCCGGGCCATTGGAATTCACCAATTAAGGTTAAAATCCCCGACCCGGCCAGGAATCGAACCCGGGACCCTCTGAACCGAATGGGGAGTGCTATAGTAGCCCCTGTGTAAAGGGAACGGGTGATAGACATAAAGCTCAAAATTACAGGCCAGTCAGTTTGACATGCATTGCATCTAAGCTTTGGGAAGGTATTCATTCTGATTATATTACACATGTTTCCGAAATTAATAACTGGTTCGATAGAAGGAAGTTCGGGTTTAGGAAATGTTATTCCACTGAAGCTTAACTTGTAGGATTCCAACAAGATATAGCAGATATCTTGGATTCAGGAGGTCAACTGGATTGTATCGCGATTGACCTGTGTAAAGCATTTGAGAGGGTGGATCATGGGAAACTACTGGCAAAAAATGAGTGCAATTGCAGTAGGAAAAAAAAAGTGAGTAGGCGAAGCTTTATCTGACCTTGTGATAATTAACAAGGGAATTCCTCAAGGCAGTATTATTGGACCTATTATGTTTTCTTATATATATAAATGATATGAGTAAAGAAGTGGAATCAGAGATAAGGCTTTTTGCAGATGACCTTATTCTCTATAGAGTAATAAATAAGTTACAAGATTATGAGCAACTGCAAAACGACCTCGATAATTTTGTGAGATGGACAGCAGGCAATGGTATGATGATAAACGGGGTTCAAAGTCAGGTTGCGAGTTTCACAAATAGGAAAAGTCCTCTCAGTTTTAATTAGTGCGTTGATGGGGTGAAACTTCCTTATGGGGATCACTGTAAGTACCTAGGTGTTAATATAAGGAAAGACCTTCATTGAGGTAATCACATAAATGGGATTGTAAATAAAGGGTACAGATTGCACATGGTTATGAGGGTGTTAAGGGGTTGTAGTAAAGGAGAGGGCATGTAAGTATCTGGTAAGACCCCAACTAGAGTATGCTTCAAGTGTATGTAACCCTCACCAGGATTACTTGATTCAATAAGTGGAAAAAAATCCAAAGAAAAACAGCTCGATTTGTTCTGAGCGATTTCCGACAAAAGAGTAGCGTTACAAAAATGTTGCAAAGTTTGTGCTGGGAAGACTTGGGAGAAAGAAGACGAGCTGCTCGTCTAAGTGATATGTTCCGAGTTGGCAGTGGAGAGATGGTGTGGAATGACATTAGTAGACGAATACGTTTGAGTGGTGTCTTTAAAAGTAGGAAAGATCACAATATGAAGATAAAGCTGGAAATCAAGAGGACAAATTGCGGCAAATATTCATTTATAGGAAGGGGAGTTAATGATTGGAATAACTTACCAAGGGAGTTCAATAAATATACAATTTCTTTGAAATCGTTTAAGAAAAGGCTAGGAAAACAACAGATAGGGAATCTGCCACCTGGGCGACTATCCTAAATGCAGATCAGTATTGACTGATTGAAGTTAATTAGCCCATTTGTGAAGTTTCAGCGTAATAATTGATAAACATTATTGTTCGTGACAATCACAAGATCAATATTGCCGTTTCCCGCCTTTGGACAAGAACAACCACAAAAAGCTGACTTAAGGTTTATTGCTGTGACTTCTCGTGTCGCGAAACACAATCATGGCGGCTTGTCTTCAACAGTCTTGCTTCTAAGTCATAATGACTCTTTCACCTGAAAATGCAGCCAGGGCCGCTGCATTAGTGGAGGATGGGTGCAGTATACGCTCGCTATGTGTACAGAAGTGTTAAAAGGTACAGAGAGGACAATATCTACATCACTACTGAGCGCAAAGATCGTTTTCTCGTGATGCAAGTTCTTCCTGGTCGACACACAACAGGCCAGAAACTGTTTTCAGCAAGTACAGGGCACGAGCATCAGCGAAAGGAGTAGTAAGGAGGAAGTTGTATGAAGCGGATTTAAAGTCCAAGAGGCCTGCCACAGGACCTCTGCTTACACGTGAACACCGTGCCTCTCGGATGCAAATCGCCAGTACCCATCGAGAAACTGGACTGTGGAACAGTGGAGCTCAGTGCTGTTTACGGGTGAATCCAGTTGCTGTTTGAAGGCGTCGGATGGAAGGGAGAGATTACGGGGAATGTTCGGGGGAACGTTATTCACCCAGCACTTTCTTTGCAAGGACACAGTTCAATGGAGGTTCTGTGATGGTCTAGGCTGAGACCACTGATGCACGCACCGAGCGTGTGTTCATCGAGAACGGAAGTCTGACATCCCAACGATATACATCGAGGAGATTTTAGTGGATCAGGTGATGCCTTTTGCTCACCCACACATTGCCGTTTGTGTACGCGAGTAGCTGGATGAAGTCGGAATTTTGTCCGAAATTTTAAATGTTTCCTATTATACTGAAATTTTTTTTTTTTTTTTTGCACACCTATGGTTGCTAGTGTGCTACTATGTGGAAAATGTTAGGCCTACTTATGAATCGAGAACAACAGAATTTGGACAGGAGGTTTTTACGGCTCTTTCCGATACAATGTTCCGTTTATATTCACCCTCAGTATCTCGACTTGTTTTATCTTCAGCATAAGAGTATCCGAGTTGTCTCCAATCTACAGATACTTGGGAGCGCCCGACTATAATACATCAACAATTCCTGTTTGTTGTGGAAACCATAGCAACACCAAGCCTCGGTGGCTAGGGATCAATGTGGGAAATTTTACACCTTCGAGCTACTGGTCTACCAATTTATAATCAGACCACGCAGTATGAATGAACAACTTATAGGGGTCCCACATTTGCTCTGAAACTCTACAGCTGCTCCACATCCCCAAACGAGAAACAACTCAAAATTAAAATGAAAGGAAGAGCGAAAACTATGAGCTCCCGAACTATGACAATCAGGTATGATAATGTACCATTCGACACTACTATGATTTAAATAAAATACCTATTGTCTGCAAAGTATTATTCTAAGAATATTTATGATGCCAAATCAATCCCACATTTTATAACAAGGGTGTGAAATCTGTATTAATGTGTGTAAACTGTTATTAATTTGAACTAAGAAACGGACGGAAGAAATATGTGTGATACCGTATGTTAGGTGCCATCCTGCTCCTTAAGTGAAAAAACTAAGGAGAACCACATCTGGAACAGCTAAAATCCCTGTTCTCAATTTTGTCACCGGAGGCTTTGTGCACCCAGTTCAGATTGAGTTCCCATTGGCTGGAGTTCGTCAACAAAAATTAATGAACTTTTTTTGTTAGAAGTTCGTCCCCAGTGTAGTATACACAGTCACAGGAGGTGATGTCGCGGAAAATGGGTGCCTATATATTATCTGTGAAAACGCTGTTTCAAAAGTTCATACAAAACTACCTTATATTCCCGAACTGCGCGCGCCATCGCGGAATCCTGTTGAAACACCACACAGGCTTTCTCTACTTCAGTAAACTCCTCAAAGAAAGAGTGCAAAATTTTGATATTATACCAATAGCTTTTAATCGTTTCTGAAAAGAAGATTGGCTCTACAATCCCATTTGCACGAGTAGTAAACCATACGCCAACTTTTACACCGCGAAGAGGAACTATGTGTGAATCTACGCTTCTTCATTATTTTGTTAGTAGTTGCACATCGATCTAACTCACGTTTTTGACGACGATGGGCTAGAGGAGAACTGGAAAGGAAGCGGTTGTGGCTTTAAATAATGAGAATGGTATACCACGGAAAATAATCTTCAGTGCAATCGATAGCGAAATTCGAACCCCCATCTCCCTAATAAAAGCTTACAGCTACGCAGCTAACTTGCTCCGTACTCTAGGGTTCGTTGTTGACCAATATCTACTGTTTTGTGAAGTGACTACCCCAATTAAAACTATATTCCTCCAAAGAGGGAATCCATTGTGAGACTATCTCATAAACACGAATAGATTGCAGAATCCAATTACAGATATGCACCATACCTACTGGATCACGCAGTTTCAGTTTATACCCCACCCCTGTGGGTAACGGTGGTAAAACACAACGGAAGGTACTCCCTGACTGTCGTAAGAGGTTACTAAAACGGGGACCAGGTGCGCTCAACTTCGTAACATGGGTTGGCAACCGCAGTTCCCCAGCCGAGCCTGGGATTGCTTCCACGTATTTGTGCCATGCTCTTCACCTTCGTCTTTCCTGTCTGATCTCCATCGGTCGACTTCTGTTCTCTGCCGATCCCAACGAGATTTACAAGACTTACAGTGCTTTTCATTTTCACACCCTTCGCTTTCTTTAGCCGATACATTCATTCTTCAAATGATCAAAGTCAGACTCTTCTCTTTCTCCCTCTTATTAGTGTTGCCCAATCGTACATTCTTTTAAAACAACGATCAGCACCTACCAGTTCATACACTGGTTTGCTAGCTCGAATCCTGTCGGTGGAAAAACAATTTCACCATCAGACTAATGACCAGCAGGATAGGCGAGGCGGTGTTATATATATATTTTAAGGCCCGGCTGAGTGGTTCAGACGGTTGAGACGCTGGCCTTCTAACCCCAACTTGACAGGTTCGATCCTGACTCAGTCCGGTGGTATTTGAAGGTGCTCCAATACGTCAGCCTGGTGTCGCTAGATTTACTGACAAGTAAAAGAACTCCTGCGGGACAAAAATCCGGCACATCGGCGTCTCCGAAAACCGAAAGTGTAGTTAGTGGGACGTAAAGCGAATATGACACTGTTGGTGATTCGCCCGTCGAATGAAGACGTTAAGCCTTGAGCAGACCTCTTGGCGTTATTCGACAGCCTCTCCGTATCATTTTCACCTCACACCCCGACGCGCAGGTCGCTCATTGGTGTCAAATAGAAATACTTTTATACCTGGCAAGCCGAACATGTTCTCAGACACTCCCGGCACGAACAGCCATATACGCTAAATAAAACGCATTGATGCGTTACTGTGTAGTTTGAGCCAAGCCCCCCCGTTGTAGCGGGCAAGCAAATCGCTGTGCTCGCACAGTAAGCTTGCGAGATGTATGATTTGTCACAAGGCCCTGTCTCAGTACAGAACCACTTTAAATTGTATCAGTTGGCTCCTGCCATATTTCCTGACTAACCTCCTTCGCTTAAATATAGTTCTCTTCCGATATCAAAGATATTAATTAAAGCTGAAGAACCTAAGAAACTTTTATTTCAATTCTTTTCATGGCCACGCTCTTTCAACAAACCGATACCCGCATGAAAGGAAAATAATGTTGTTTAGCACCAACAGAATTAGATGCATGCATTTGTTTTCCTTTGATAGAAATCCTCCTCTTACGGATGCCATAATTTGAAGTGATATCTGAAGACAGCTCCACAATATACCGAAATATAATTATTAGGGTTCGGACGTTTATGACCAAAAGTGGTGCTAAATATGACCGAAGGAAAGTAAAATGACTTATGGAATTTAATAACAATAATAATAATAATAATAATAATAATAATAATAATATTGGCTTTAGTCCCACTAACTACTTTGACGGTTTTCGGAGACGCTGAGGTCCCGGAATTTTGTCCCGCAGGAGTTCTGTTACGTGCCAGTAAATCTATCGACACGAGGCTGACATATTTGAGCGCCTTCATTTTTTTTTGCCTAGTGGCTTTACGTCGCACCGACACAGATGGGTCTTATGACGACAATGGGATAGGAAAGGCCTAGGAGTTGGAAGGAAGCGGCCGTGGCCTTAATTAAGGTACAGCCCCAGCATTTGCCTGGTGTGAAAATGGAAAACCACATCAGGGCTGCCGAGAGTGGAATTCTAACCCACTATCTCCCCGGATGCAAGCTCACAGCCGCGCGCCCCTAACCGCACGGCCAACTCCCGCGGTGAGCGCCTTCAAATACTACCGGACTGAGTTAGAATCGAACCTGCCAAGTTGGTGTCAGAAGGCCAGCGCCTCAACGGTCTGAGCCACTCAGCCCGGCAATTATAAAATTTACTGAGTGGTAGCTCATATGAAAGTATTACAAACATTAAACGTTTTAAGTACCAAAAAGTGATCGATCAGTGATAATACAGCAGACAGATTAAATCATACCAACTGATAGAGCAACAGTACGTTAAAACTTTCACTATTCATTCATATCGCTTTACTGCCGCTGTCTTAACTTCCTTTTTTGCTACTTGCTTTACGTCGCACCAACATAGATAGGTCTTACGGCGACGATGTGATAGGAAAGGGCTAGCTAGGATTGGGAAGGAAGCGACTGTGGCCTTAATTAAGGTACAGCTCCAGCATTTGCCTGGTGTGAAAATGGGAAACCACGGAAAACCATCTTCGGGGCTGCCGACAGTGGGGGTTCAAACCCACTATCTCCCGGATGCAAGCTCACAGCTGTGTGCCCGTAAGCGCACGGCCAACTCGCCCGGTTGTCTTAACTTCAAACGCTTTACAAATGAGAGAATTATTCCGTCAGTACCGAAAATCTCTTCGACGATGTCTTTTACATCATTTCTTAATTTTACACATTCACAGCATAGTACTTCACTTCACTTTAGGCATGATGGGATTCATTGGAGCACTACAAATTCGTTGGTGGTGAAAGGGAACGGGGGTTGTAACTGGACCCGCCAAGGATGAATCAGATGAAGTGGAGAACAAGGAATTTCCTTGTTTGCTAATTGCTTCTGGGCTAAATATACTGTATCTTCTAGAGCAGGGGATCTCAAAGGGTGTACCGCGGCACACTATTGTGGCGTGAAATTTTTGGTCTGTGCCGCGAAAAATTGCTTGTGTATTCAATATTTTAGTAATATTATTTATTAAAATTACAAAACGGCGTAAGCCCACATGCAGTAAGAACTCAAAAAATAAGATGTTCTGTTAATAATATTACACTATTATTGGATTGCAAATTAGTAGTAAATGTGGGCTTCTTTACGTTTGCACAACTGTTCGATGCGGGGAGGAATCGCGCACACACCTGTAATTCTTGGTCTACAGAAAGAAGTCGCTCACGTTTCTTATTTTCAATGCAAGTTAGTGCCGAAAATCCCTGTTCGAACAGATATGTTTTTGAAAACTGTATTAAGAAAGATATGGCATGTTCTGGTAACACTGAGAACTCTCTTTTCACTGAAATAGTGTTTCTTCCCTAAATTTCAGCTTCGAAGTTCAGCCAATTCTTCTGCCCCTTCTAATGGCAGGTGTTTTGAGGGAAGGAAAATATTCTTCCAGTTTATTCTCCAAAACAGAAAGATGTTCTAAAATCAGACTGGAACAGATGTCTGTATCAGCTGTGAGAGGAAGCATTTCAATATCAATTTTTCAAATTTTAACTTCCACAGTTGAACTTTTCTTAAGAATCCATTCAGTTTGGCAGTTGATGTAAGAATATTCTCTTTCTTTCCCTGTATACTGGCATTGGGATTATTCAAATGTCGAAAAATATCAGCTAGGTATGCATCTTTGGAACACCACGTTTCGTCGCTAACGAGGTTCAACAAACTCAGCTTTTTCTGTGAAAAGTATTTGCAATAACTCATTTCTAAGTTCATAAAATCTGGAATGTACACTTCCTTCGGACAACCAGCGAATTTAGATGTGAAAGACCAGAGTTTCATGAACAGCTCCTGCTTCCTGACACATTACTTTGAGAAGTCTAGTTTTTAGAGCTCTACTTTTAATGTAATTAACCATTTCAACAACCGCGCTGTTCCTTAGATCTGAAGGAATGATTTTAGCCACCAAAGCTTCGCGATGTAAAAATACAATGTGTGGATCTAGTGTGCGGAAAATCTTGCTTCAACCTTGAAATAAAAACCTCTCATTCGACCAGTTATTGCTGGGGCTCCATCAGTGCACACTGAAATAAAATTGTTCCAACTCAGTCCATTTTCTTCTAATGTCGCTGTCATAGAATTATATGTGTTTGATCCTGTTGACGTCAGAGGCAATTCTTTGCAGGATAGGAACTCTTCAGTATGTGATTCTTCGTTCAAAATTCTTCTCACCGACACTTGATTCGGGTGATTCACTTGCTCTATATTCACTCAGATGTTCTTCACTGCTGTTTAATCGTTGGCGTTTAATTAAAAACTTCTCCATATTACAACACAATATCTGTGTACAGTATTTACTTGTTTTATAACAACACCAAATATTGCGACTTATTCAATCAATTGCACTACATGCAAACATCTCTCCAAATCCAACTGAAGTACTGAACTGACTGCAGGTGACCGCTGATTGGTTTACATATGCTCCACTAGGGTGAGGAAGTAATTCTATACTAACGTTCCAGTTATTCGTGTACTATCCGCGAGAGTTTTCATTCTTTCGGGACTGCTCTCTAGCGTTCGAAATTCCTCTAAAGCAGGCATACCTGTACGCTGGGGTGTGCCGCTATACTCAGCATTGCGAAAGTGTGCCGCGAACGAAAAAGGTTTGAGAACCCCTGTTCTAGAGTGACATACTACTCAATGAGACGTCCTTACAGCAGCTCCTTTTCACAATCAGGTCTTCTAAACCTGCTACCTATCTGTTCCGGGAAAAGAAAGAAATGTAAGTCTACTACAGTATCTGAAAATCCCATGTTCGAAACTCTACGCAGATAACATGTATCTCGTTAAAAAACGACGCCCCAATTTAAGCAAAAATGTTCCAAATATAAACAAATATGACCGTATTTTAAAAATGAGCAAAATATGACGGAAACAACGAAAACGGCTGAAATATGGATTCATAAGCGATATAAAATTGCATTAAACAGGATCAAGGACCCATAATTCACACTTATTTTTCAGATTTGTGATCAAATGAGCTCAGGAAAGAAATGACTTTTCCTTAACATCCGAACCTGAATAATCATCACATTATTACAATGTTGAGGGAAAGTGACAAAAGCAAATCACATAAATCACTATCCTAAACAACAGTGGAAATGGGGGCGGGGTCGACAAAAACCAGGATGTTACATGTTTAATCAATAACTGGGTCTATGGCTTTTGGCAAGGCCCTCCTTCACCTATCTTGTATGATGTCCCTTGATCGCCTTCGACTGGTCGGCTATGTGGTACAGCTGGTAAGGTGCTCGCTGCCTTTGCCTAAAGTGCTTCATCTTTTAGGGCCCCTATGCTAATTTGCATGTGCTGAGTGAGATTATGCATATTTTAACCAACCAATAAGTAGTCATTCGAGAGCATGTTTGTACATCAGTTAAGAAAAGACATTCAGAAAGTCTCAGTACAAATTTTTTAAAGAAAAGTTACAAGCAAACTAAAAAGCCCTTAGTAGCCTAATCAACCAGGTGGAAATATCAAATACTGTAGATATGATAGTAATACATAGTAAAGTTAAGATAGTAAGTGGCAAATCCTGCCTGTACCGCAATTATAATAATGTTATGGCTTAGTACTACATGTCAGCATATACTTGGAGAGACACTGTATGTATGTACTCCTATCCCGTTTCCGTACGGGGTTTGGTATGACGTGAGGCGAATCTTCGTAGCAAGTTTTTACGACCGGATGGCCTTCCTGACGTCAACATCATCAGATGAGTTGATGAGATGAAATGAATGACGTGATATATGATAGTAGGAATGAAGAAGGTGAAACCCGCTGCCGGCATAAAGCCTACTCCTGTCGAATAGCACTAAGGGGTCTGCTCGAGACTTAACGTCTCAGGACGACGGACGAATCATCAACAGTGTCATATGCCCTCACTCCATAAGAACGTTGCGGAGAGGTTTGGAAATGAATCCAGGCTTTTGGCACGCACTCTAGTGATTAAAAATTGTATACCACCACCTCTCCTACCCTGCCGGCCAACATTCTGACTGTCAAAGAGTGAGGACACAGTCACTGTAGAATTAACAATGATGTATTGGTTCACGAAGGAAAATGATAAAATATAACTTTGTTGAATACTCACATAGTTCAGTACCATTGCCTGTTCACTAACAATACTTATAGTACTTTGGACGAGGGAAAGTAGTCTGACGCCCAGTCCATGGGAAAAACTAGTAAATCATCCGACTTACTACAGTATTTCTTTCCTATACTACAATCGGATAAGCTTGTATCTACATAAAATAAAATAAGACAATTCCGGCTACGCAGACATTACATTTACCGATGAATATTGCCTAAAAATGGATAGGGGCCTATCATAGATACAAAAAGAAAGCGAAAGGTGATGAATTTTGAAACAATCCTATCAGTAGCTTGTCGACGAACCAAAACGCCACGATAAAATACTGTTAACCACCACTTTCTTACAACAGTAAACAAAGTTCATAGGCTATAGCGTTGGTCAGACGTACGAAGGAAACATCCGACGAGACTCGATTCTGAACCCTCTTGCAATATTTCTGATTTTCTCACCCTCCCTTGGTCGAATCTTGTTCTTAGGCACATAAGTCACTCGAAGGTACCCCATTTTATCTTGCTGGTCAAAATTATTTCATTTCGTGCAGCTCAATATTGCTTGAAAGGCCAAATCTATTCCTCCCCTCTATATTTAGGGACCGATGACCTGAGTGGGTGGTAGCCTAATGCCCAATATCACCTCTCGCACCATTCACCTATCTTGAAGGCTTTAGGTCTCAGGAACTTACTCCAAGAACTGCACCAATAAGAAGAAAAATTATTCAAATATCAATGATAATAAAAGCAACGGAATGGAGACCGCCATAATACAATTTACTTCCTGTCGGGAATGTATACAACGAAGCTACTATTAATACCTGGAGTGCCATCCATTTAGGACCTTATGAATATTATGGCTAACACCTCAAAGCATTAAAAAATCAACAAAAGTAGTCTATCTTAAGATAATGATGCTTCTCCACCTTTAATACTTGTGACTGCCATTTAAGTGATTTATATATTAGAGAATTCACGTTTAGACATAACACAAGAATCCTATTTCTAAATATATAAGAAATAATAGTCTACCATTTCTTACTTCTAAATACTGTAATGTATTGCCTCTCCCAGTCTAACGTAAGTTTAACCTTGTTTACTTAGCAAGATATTCAGAACAACAATAATCATACTTTAACTCTGCCCCAAAATTCATTATTCAGAATATCCCATAAGTTTAACTGCAAAGAGAGTTCTTATATCACATACTTTAACAGACTTGCATAAATTTGAACGGAATACATTTCCTACAAGATAATATACTTTGCATCCACCCCTTGGAAGGCAATATAGAGGGTTTATTGATGCCCCTAAAATATACATTCAATAGCAAGTCTGAATTTCTGGATCGTATTACAGCAGTAGCCTAAAGAAAGGGAAGTATCAAGTATGAATGATCGTTTGAAAACAAGAAACACTATCAAGTTCACTGTCAACCAAAGTAACCCTTATTTAAGTTTCATGATATCTACTGTACCTCAAAATGGGCAAGAAATAAACATAATCACCCGAAATGTTTAGGCCTAGTTCGTCAACGCAAATATTTTTGCAACCCTGTTAGCTAAGCAGCTGAATAAATTAAGAAAAATAGAACAGAACTGAAGCAAATAGCCGCTGAATTTTATACAATTTCAAGAAATATTAGTAAATTATAACACTCACCTTATTGAAATGAGGTTAAATCCAGTAGGACACAAGAAAACATCAATAAACTCACACTACACCACACAACACGCACACACTCGCTTACTTTTAAAATCCAACTGACTAGTGCTAGTGACTACTGAATCGGACAAAGAGTATAATGTGTAAACATGTTCTGCAGCGCTGCGGTAACGAGACTGGCCGGTAAGGAACAGAAGCTAGGATTGCGACGACATCTCACGCTAAATTGCTGAACTCTCTCTCGGCTAAATCTGTGAAGTTCTTTGATCTATTCCTTCGTATGCGAAAGATATGGCGGTCTTTAAAAATTGTATGTTGTAAACGTGTTGGTAGCAGAAGTAGTACTTCTACTAATACAAGCGTTGTTCAACCCTGCATTTTCTGCAGTTCACAACACAACACTGAGGATCCGGAATTTTAATTCTGAAATTCTCAATCACTTTTAAAACAATAACTAATGTCTTCCCAACGCTCCCTTGTGACATGTAACACAAGAATGGCAATTAAATGACATTTACAACTTTGTTGACGATGACAAATTCATCGGATACCAATGCAATCATATTATGTCACCATTAAGAATTGAGGCAAAGTCATATACGGTACGTAGGCCTACTGAAAGTGTTGGGTAAAGTACTTAACACTACTGATTAAGCTATCATTCGTGAACGATATGTAGTCTACTACAAAAAAAAAAAAAAAAAAAATGCATGCAAATCTTCACTTTAAAGTGACCCCGTATAAAAAAATATCCCTGAAGGCCCGTATGTGGTTCAGAGGGTTAAGATCAATACCAGATCCCAGGTTGAAAGCTCAGTAACTTCAAGTAAAATTTGTGTTTGACAAAGTGGAAGCCCAATAGATTTTCTTCAGAATCTTTTGTTTCTTCTGTTAGTTTCCTTACAGTAATGTTTCATGATCAGTATCATAGCCTAGAAGTGAGCAGCAGGGCTCACCACCAGAACATTTGCCTTGATGATGGTTGCCCAGTCGTACTTACTCTTAAAACAATAGTTGGAGTTTCATGACTTCATCTGACACTTCGTTGGAATATAGTTAATTTATTATTATTATTATTATTATTATTATTATTATTATTATTATTATTATTATTATTATTATTATTATTATTATTATTATTATTATTTTATGTCCGGCTCCATGGCTAAATGGTTAGCATGCTGGCCTTTGGTCACACGGGCCCCGGGTTCGATTCCCGGCAGGGTCGGGAATTTTAACCATTATTAGTTAATTTCGCTAGCACGGGGGCTGGGTGTATGTTTTATCTTCATCATCATTTCATCCTCACCACGACGCACAGGTCGCCTACAGGTGTCAAATCAAAAGGCCTGCACCTAGCGAGCCGGACGTGTCCTCGGACACTCCCGGCACTAAAAGCTATACGCCATTTCATTTTTTTCATTATTATAATTATATTATCTACATGATTAGGTGGTTCGAGTCCTGTTGGTCAACCCTCCTGTGGGTGTGGGTGGTAGAATAACACCCACGGTATCACCTGCCTATCGTAAGAGACGACTAACAGGGGCCTTAGGTGCTCTCAACTTGGGAGAATGGCTTGATGACCATGGGGTCCTTAGCTGACATTGCTTTCACTTACTTGTGCCAGGCTCTTCACTTTCATTTATCCTATCAGACCTCCCTTGGTCAACTGTTGTTCTTTTCCGACCCCTTCATTTTTTCGAAGTTCGAATCCCTTCCGTTTTTCTCTCTGATTAGTGTTACTGTATATAGAGGATGGTTGCCTAGTTGTACTTCCTCTTAAAACAATAATCACCACCACCACGACTCCTGTTGGTCGAAAAAAGATTCATCATTTGAATGTTGGCCTTTAGGGTAGCACACTAGACTGCATTCCAAACACCTGTATTCAATTCGAAACCTCTTTGCAGTGTTTTAATGGAGTGAGGGCATATGATTTTGTTGATGGTGATTTGTGACGGAAATATTAAGCCTGAAGCAGACCCCTTTGTGCTATTTGATAGGAGTAGGCTATGTGTCAGCACCGTGTTTCACTCTCTCCCTTCGTACTATCATATATCATGTCATTCATTTCATCTCATTAACTCTTCTGATGGGGTTGACGTCAGGAAGGGTATCGGGTCATAAAAACTCACTGCGAAGATTCATCTCACTTATATCTGACCCTGTAGAGAAACAGGACAAGTGTTGGACATACATTCTTATTATTTATTTGAAGTGCAGTTCATGTAGCTATAAGGTTGCATTCAAGACCATTGACAGTACTGAAAATTGTTTTACTTTTGTTTGCTCGTAAGACTGACCAAGGATTTGTTACAATGAACAATTATGAATTTCATACAGAAATACTGATAGCTTATACCTGTACCATAGCACATAGTTTCAAGAGTACAATTAGGACTAAAATTTTCAGATACCAATTTATTACAAAATTGCATTATAAAGTGACCTCTATGGAAAGCTCAGTCTATCATAAGGTTGTGACTCAGTTATCCTTCCCGAATTTGTTGCAGCTGTTCTATCTCTCTCTGAAATAGTTCCAGTGATAATGTGATTTTACTATTGTTACAAGTAGAAGTACAACTAGATAAGTCCCCAAACTGTATCAGTGCATGAAGGCTTCTTTACATCATGATGGGACAATTTATGGGGCATTTTTAGTGACTATGGTTTTCAGTTGAGCTTAGCATTATTTTTTTTACTTGTTTATGCTACTCTCCAGTTTTCTCTCCACATTTTTCTGTCCATCCTCTTTTGGTCAACCCTTGTTCATCTCTTGTTCTGATCCTGAAGGTACCCATCTTTGATGGGACAATCATTTAGCATACGCAAGATTACATTTTTGTCGACCCCTCATATTGCTCCTAAGATTCTGAGGCATGTAGGTGGACATGCAGCTGTCAGTGGCTTGTCTTGGTATAGGTTACTTGCTTCTTCCATTTAAGCTACCTGAAGCTAGGAATTATAAACAAACAAAAAATAAATTTGTACAAACCGTGTTATCTTTTCAGCTAATTCTTTCCTTTCATTTCTTTAATTATTAAGAAAAGTACTTTGAGGAAATATGCACAAAATTTCATTTGTCGTGCCTAACCTATTTGTACAGCGCCACAGCAAGTAGATGTGTATAGTACGCAAACGTTTTCTTGAGCCCTAGTTCCCATTCGTTACTATGGAGCTCAGGGCTCAAGAAAAGGTTTGCATACTATAGCATGTGCTGCGATGAAAGGTAGCAGAGGTATACTTTATTGCCCTCCTCTCCCCCCAGCCATTGGAATTAACCAATCAAGGTTAAAATTCCCAGCCAGGGAATTCAACCCAGGACCCTCTGGACCAAAGGCCAGCAGGCTAACCATTTAGCCATGGAACCAGACACATGGCAATAATGTGATAGGAAAGGGTTTGGACTGGAAAGGAAGAGACCATGGTCTTAATTAAGGTACAGCCCTGGCATTTACCTGGTGTGAAAATGGGTAACCACCCAAAACCATTTCTGGGGCAGCAAACTCACTATCTCCCGAATGCAAGCTGACAGCTACATGACACCTAAACTGCATATTATACAGTATGAAAGTCGTGCAACATTGCAATGGTTTCTGTAATACACTACATACTATATAATTTTGTGGATTCATTCGACATTCACATTGTCATATTAATATTATTCACTTATAACAAGACATTAATTACTGTAAATATAAAATTCTTTCTTTGAGTTTCTATGTGTACCATACAGCCAGCGACTCTGCTCTGAGTAAAATCAAGTAAATATGAAAGTTTATTTGTTCCACCTTTTCAATACATAAAAAGAATTTAAAAAAAAAGAATTAAAACTGTAAGGACATGTTTCGCTCTTTAATTAAGAGCAGCATCAGCCTATATCTCAAACTGAAAGTTAAATAATCGGGCAGCAAGAAATAACTCAACCTCTTCAGAGGACCTACGGCTTCGGACAGATGTGTATTCATAGGTGGGATGATGGTCCTCTCAGTGTAGGAAATGACACTGGAACCCATCAAGCAGCATCTGTCTCCAGGTTAGGGGTGGCTGCAGAAGGCATCTGCACTCCACGTTAGGTGCAGTCTCATCACCCACTGGCAGTAGCTCTAAAATTGCTTTGGGAGTGGTGAACCCATCGTAACAATAGTCTAAAATGAGCGCAAATATGGTGAAGCCTCAGAAAATGCTAGGGTGACCCCTGCAGATGATGTGCAATTCTTCAGATATTGGGGGAGCTGTAAAAAGCAGGCGAGAAACTTGGCCAACCTCCACGAAAACGTAAACACAGGTGGTGGACTGCCGATTGCGATAGAGCTCTTGAATCCCGCATGCAAGCCTGGAAGAATTGGCATAGTCACCAAACACCAGAAAATTGGAGTAACTTCATAGAAATACAGAAGCGAACAGCCAAAACTATTAGACGAGTTAAACGTACCTACCACCTCAATAGATTGTCGGAAATCGATTACGATTTCAAAAGGAACAACACTCGAAATTTCTATAGAACTTTTAGAGAAGAACTGACTAACTACAAACCCCCTAGTATTTGTTTTCGTCGCATCGATGGAACAGTTGAGCCGAATACAAAAGCCAACTGTGACATCTTGAAGCAGTACTTTGAGGCGTTACATAACTGTGAACCTCCTGCCGAAAAACTGCAATTCAGCATATCCACCCCAAACCACGACTCACTTCCACCAACACATGACGAGATACAGAATATTGTATTAAATCAGAAAAACAACAAAGCACCAGGGGAAGATTGTGTAACTGCCGAGATGCTCAGGATCGGAGGTGAGGTCATTATTGACCGATTACAAGCCATCATTGCGGATATATGGGAGAGCGAAATCATACCTGCAGAGTGGACAGCTGCTTTGATTCATCCTCTACACAAAAAGGGTGACAAGACAGATCCGAACAATTACCGAGGTATCTCTCTCCTCTCAATTGCTTACAAAGTATTCTCTCGTGCTCCCCGTACCAGATTAGAACAACAGATAGAATGGAAGATTGGAGAATACCAGGCGGGCTTCAGACCTCACCGATCGTGTGCAGAACAGATCTGGAACCTCAAGATGATTCTCCAACATCGCCAATCAATTCGAACAGTGGTCACTTTTGTTGACTTTAGAAAAGCTTACGACTCGATTGACCGTGCCACCCTATTAGATGTACTTCATGAATATGGTGTTGACAACAAAACAACGAAGTTAATCCAACAGACTTTAACTAACACAACTTCTAAAGTGAAATTCATGGGCGAAATCTCCGAATCATTTGAGATAAGAACAGGCGTGAGGCAGGGTGATGGATTATCTCCACTGCTGTTCAATCTTGTACTAGACAAGATCGTTAGCACATGGGAGAAAGAAGTACACGGGATAAATATGGGAACGAGAGATAAGCGAATCAATATTAAGTGTCTTGCCTTTGCTGACGACCTAGCAATAATCACCCGCACTCCCGAGGAAGCCAGAACCGCTCTTGAGAATCTGCATGAGATTGCTATTAAGACTGGCCTCCAAATATCATATGAGAAAACACAATACATGGACTCCAAGAACACCAGTGTGGAATCACTTGGGACCAAATATGGCAATATCACACGAGTTAAACATTTCAAGTACTTAGGTGAAATTATCGGAAGCACTGGTAACGACAGGATAGCTAACAAAACCCATGCCGAAAAATTACGTAAAGCCTACACAGTCACCTGGAATATCTACAATAAGAAATCCCTTTCCATCCAAGCCAAGCTGCGTCACTACCATACAGTAGTTCTTCCTGAAGCACTCTACGCGATTGAAACATCAACACTGACCATCAATATGAATGGCATAGAGAAAATGGAACAACAAATACTTAGGAAAATATTTGGACCAAAGTTCCAAGATGGAATATGGATGCGAAAAAGCTCGGAAGAACTCTACTCGTTGACCGAAAGATTCACTTCAATCGCCCGGAAAAGACGTATGCAATTCTACGGACATCTAGCACGAATGGACGACTCGCGACTGACCAAGAAAATCTTCCTCATTATCAGCGGAACCCGACAAAATAAAGTACGGTGGCTGGCTGACACCCAAAAAGATCTCGCAGAAGTCGGCGTTGACCCACTGACAACTACACGGGCTACATTTAGACACAAAATTAACTTGCACAGCTTTGAAGCCAGACAATGTACAAGAAACTTGAAACTCCAGGAGGCATGGACTCAAGAAAGACGACAGACTCACAACGCGAGGATGAAGAAGTTTTGGGAGGATAAGAGAAACAAGAAGAAGAATGCTAACTAATGGTTCTACATGCTCCTTAGAGGGCCTATCCTAAACCTGACAGACAAGACCGAAGAGCTGACAGAGTTTGTGAAAGGGAAGACATAGCCATCCTTGGTCTCAGAAAAATAAAATGGAGTGAAAGAGGGGAAAGAGCCGGCCCCGCGGTTTAGTAGGAGTAGCGTGCCTGCCTCTTACCCAGAGGCCCTGGGTTCGATTCCCGGCCAGGTCAGGGATTTTTACTTGCATCTGAGGGCTGGTTCAAGGTCCACTCAGCCTACGTGATTAGAATTGAGGAGCTGTCTGACGGTGAGATAGCGACCCCAGTCTAGAAAGCCAAGAAAAATGGCTAAGAGGATCCATCGTGCTGACTACACAACACCTCGTAATCTGTAGGCCTTCAGACTGAGCAGCAGTCGCTTGGTAGGCCATGGCCCTTCAGGGCTGTTGCGCCATAGGGGCGCGGTTTGGTGGGGGAAAGAGGGGAAAGAAAACTGAAGGAGGGTACAGGCTGTTTTATAATGGAGGAAGGATTAATTGGAGTAGGAATGAAAAAGGATATCCTGGAATATTTGGAGGAGGTAAGGAAAATCAATGACAGAATGATCATAGCAAGGATACAGTTTGAGACAGGAACACAAGATCTTTTCCAAGTATATGCTCCACAAACTGGAAATAAAGAAGAGAATATAGAACAATTCCTTGAAGAAGTGGAGAAATACATATAAGATTAGAAAGTAATGTTAATGGTACATCTGAATGCACTAGTGGGAAGAGAGACAGGGAAGAGAAAGGATTCTGGAGACCATATGGATATGGCAAGAAGAATCAAGACTTTGGACTTTTGCCAGAGGAATCAACTAATAATAGGGAACATATGGTTCAGGAAGAAAAATAGCCAGAAGATTACCAGGTATGGATGGAGAGACAGAATAAGAAAAATGTTGATTGATTACATTTTATTGAAGAAAGGACATTGGAAAGATCTTATGGGTGTTACAGCTTTGCCTGAGGAAGACTTTGGGGGTGACCACAGAGCAGTGATAGCAAAGTTGGAAGTAGGAAAGGTCTCAAAACTACAAGCCGGGCTGAGTGGCTCAGACGGTTAAGGCGCTGGCCTTCTAACCCCAACTTGGCAGGTTCGGTCCTGGCTCAGTCCGGTGATATTTGAAGGTGCTCAAATACAACAGCCTCGTGTCAGTAGATTTACTGGCACGTAAAAGAACTCCTGCGGGACTAAATTCCGGCAGCTCAGCATCTCCAAAGACCGTAAAAGTAGTTAGTGGGGCGTAAAGCAAATAACATTATTATTATTCAAAACTACAAGAAAAAAAGAGAAAGAAAGTTCAGGGTCTGGAGACTGAAGGAAAAGGAGGTTCAGGAAGAGTTTAAGAAAGAACTAGAAAAACTGATTCCAAGGACAGAAATCAGTAATATTTGTACAGGAATGGGATAATTTTAAGAGTGCATTTTTAAGATGTGGATAGAAAACATGTGGAGAACATCAAGAAAGGTAAGAGAGAAAGAGACAACATGGTGGAATGATTGAGTGAAAGTTAAAGTAAAGAAAAGGAAGAAAACTTGGAAGGAATGGAAAACACAAAAGACTGAAGAGAGTAGAGCAAGATACATAGAAGTTAAAGAAGTTTGCAAAAATGTAGTAGCTGAAGAAAAGTTTAGAAACATTCACTCAGGAAGTAAAGGAAGATTTGAATTGTAGAGGGGAAAAAAAAAATGGAATTATAAGAAACTGCAGGAATAAAATGGTAAACACAGGGTTTGTGAAGAATAAAGGAGTAATACTGACAAAACTGGAAGGGATAATGAACAAATGGAAAGAATATTTTAGTGAACTGTTGAACATGAGAAACCAGACAGCAGGAATAGAAGAAGTAACAGAGATGGAATGGGATATTACTACAGAAGTGAAATGGACAGTTAAAAAGATGAAGATGGGAAGCTGTGGGAATAGATGAAGTAACCATGGAAATGATCAAGGCTGCAGGACCAGCAGGACTCCAGTGGACTTATTTAATACTTAAGTGTGTATGGAGAGAGGAAGAAGTGCCTGAGAATTGGGAAAAGATGGTTATAATACCAAAATTCAAGAAAGGAGATATGAAGATTTACAGTAACTACCATCCCCATGTTGCCAAGATAATGGAAAGAAGAATTAGAAACGAAAAAGGTGGAAAGTCAGTTAACCACAGGAACAATTTGGATTTAGAAGTGACAGGTCAACAGCGGAACCCATTTTCATTCTGAGACATCATGGAAGAGAGCTGGGAATTTGGGAAGAATATAGTAATGGCTTTTATAGACTTAGACAGCATATGACAGCATCCCCAGTACAAAAGTTTGGGAAAGCCTGACACATGGGGGATTGGCAAGGAACTAATAACAATGATAAAAGCAATATATGATACCGTAATTGTTACAGTTGTGTGAAGACAACAGTGAGTAGAACAGAATGGTTTGTAACTGGCAATGGGCTAAAACAAGGGAGTGTGTTGTCATCTCCTCCTTACTGTTTGTAATGGAGATGGATGACATTGCAAAGGCAGCAAGGGAAGATTACAGAGGTAAAAAAAAAAAAAAAAAAAGAATGAATGAAATATTATTTGCAGATGATGATGTGATCTGGGGAGAAGATAAAGAGGAGATACATTGGCAGCTGAATGTACTGAATAGAAGGATTGAACAATGGTGACTGGGGATCAATGTGGAGAAGAACAAGATAGTGGTGATGGGTGGAGGAAGTAAAGAAGGAAAAGAAGCTATCAAAATTGGAGACAAGGAACTGGAAATAGTAGAACAATTCAAATACTTGGGAAGTGAACTGACAGAAAATGGAAGACGGGATATGAAAATTAGTAGAAGGATATAATTGGAGAGTACCTTCTACCACTGGGTATGGAGATTAATATGGAATAAAGATGTATCAATGAAGGCTAATGTACAAGGATATTACTTATCTGTAATGATATATGCAGCAAAAACCTGGACAATGACTCAGCAAGATTAAAGTAGGTTACAGGCAGCTGAAATGAAATTCCTGAGGAGTATGATACAGAAGACAAGGAGGGATAGAGTGGGAAATTAATACATACTGGTACAGAAAGAGTTAAATGTGCAAAAACTAAATGACAACTGGAACAGAACAGACTAAGGTTATTTGGCCATGTCAAGCAGATGAAAGAAGAAAGACTGACAAGACAAGCACTGGAAAGACAGATGAAGGGAAGAGAGGATGAGGAAGACAAAAATTACAATGGATGGACTCTGTGAAGAACAGTATAGGACAACGAAACCTGGACTGGAACACGGTGTTGGATGAGGAATGGTGGAAAGACAGGACGAAGAGGAGAGGAACTGTGACATGGTGTCAGATGGAAAGGGGGAAATGATTATGATCACCATCATTGATCTGCACAAAACTAACTGCTCTGTCTGAAAAAAATCATGGACTGAAAGTACTGGTGGTTGAATGAGATTTTTTACAATGGAAAAGGGGCAATGGATGTCTTAAAATGTTTTTTTTGGTAATGTTAATGAACCACACTGCCAAAGGAAGCTACAATGTTCTTCTGAATCTCCTAGAAGATATCTGGAAAAGAGGTGCACTTTGACATGAAACTTGTTGTAGCCAAGCATAAACTCTACAGGGCAGAGGCAAGCAGAAAGTTCTAATAATGCAGTTGCAGACCATTTTACACCCTCTTCCTATCTGCAGTATTAGTCAGCCTTGGTGACTCCAACTGAACATAATGCAGAAAGAAATATATTGTTGTACCATACATTCAACACAGATATTTGGACAGTAGAATAAAAAAATTAAAAAGTATGCAAACAAAATTTTGTATGGAATTTAAACATTTATAAATTGATGAAATAGCACTTCATTAGCTTCATTTCAGCAGTCCCCACTGGAAATATTACATAAAGGACAGCTTAATGAGTGAGACTGGAAAGACATGGTTATTGATATATCTAGGTGTATGAAGCACGAAAGTTTTTGATACTTTAGGGAGTAGTTTAAATCTTTTTTTTTTCTATGGTTACCATATTAATTTGAGTGGACAGTCATATGGAAGCAGGGCAACTTGGAGTAAATTGATAGCATTGTTGGACGTGACCAGGCTTGCAGTTCATGGTTTTCACCATAGGATCTGCTCCCGAAAAGTGTTTCATGACCCAGATGAAAATTATGTGTGTGAACTATGTAAAATATTTGTGGAATTTATCACATAACCACATGCTCAAACCAAACCATGTCAATAGTGGAATATAGCAAGGAAAATAATTGAGTGATTTGCTTATGCTGAAATTTCCTAGAATGGCCACAGGCTTCAATTTTATTTTTATTATTGTTTTTTGGGCAAATTGAAGAGAAAATAATTTGGTGAACAACATAGACTTTACACTTGACCATTCAAAAAGGAAGTTTTCAGTGGCAAAGCTTTGTCTCGGTGCCAATAGTGGAATATAGCAATGAAAATAATTGAGTGATTTGCTTATGCTGAAATTTCCTAGAATGGCCACAGGCTTCAATTTTATTATTATTGTTGGAAGAATATCACTGAAGCTTTTAATAACGGTAGGCTTTTTTGGGTAAATTGAGGAGAAAATAATTTGGTGAACAACATAGACTTTATACTTGGCCGTTCAAAAGGGAAGTTTTCAGTGGCAAAGCTTTGTCTCAGTGGTGTTTTACCAGCACAATGTTGATTATCATTATATAGATGCCATAAACTCCACTCTTGACTAGTTATGCTGTAACAGAGGTCCTTTATGTCGATGCTAATAGATGGCTTAGAAAAGGTAAAGATGGGCTACACCTTAATAGAAAAGGAATTTCTAATTTTGGTGAACTCCTCAATAGAATATCTAGTAGAAAACTCTTGGGAAACTAATTAAGAAAATGGGATGTTGCCAATCTTAATGGTCAAAACTTTATATCATTTAAATGATTTAGAAAGTACAACTTACATCAGTAATGAAATACACATGCAAACAGGGAATCCATTCACAGTGGTGAAATACACAATCCTAGCAAGAAACCAAAGACATCAGTAAAAAGATTAGTTTGAACACTTTAGAGGATATTATCAAAATATAAATGACTTCGAAAGGCAAACTAACTGAACTTAGAATTTCTTCATGTTTAGCTGACTATGACTTTATGATATTAACAGATACAAACTTAAATGAATAAATTAGTGATGAGGAACTCTGACTCTAGACACATTCAGTTTTCAGCTGTGATAGGTCTTCTTTAACAAGTATGAAAGCATCTCATGGGGGTGTAATGATCTGTATTAGCAAGAGCTTTAAACCTATTCTGATACCATGCAATAGTACAGTTGAATAGTTGTTTGTGTTCCTGACTTTAACATCACAAAATTAATCATTGATGCTGTATACATTACACCAGGTCTCCTGTCCAAAAATATGTCAACCGTTGCGTTGCTGTTGAAAAAATTGTCTCAGATCATGACATTCATTTACTACCCCTTGTTGGAGACTACAATTTTTTTTTGCTAGTGGCTTTACGTCGCACCGACACAGATAGGCCTTATGGTGACGAGAGACTACAATCCACCACATCTTAGTTGAATAGTAAATGATGAAACATTTCCTGGCCTTATGTCAGTAGGTAACCACATGGTGCAATCCAGTTTAGTTATAGACACATTTTTTATCTCTGCTCAAAATAAGTTTAAGAATGTCCCAGATTTTCTGAATCATTTTCTTGATTTGGTTTTTCAGTAACTCCAGTTTCATTGAAATAAAATTTACTAATGAAAGCATTGTCCCCCTCAATAGACACCACCCAGCATTAGAATTCTTTTTTACCAGTAAATGAGCTATACAATTCGTTATCTGCTGATAGTTATTATTTCGACTTTTTAAATGGAGATTATAATGGACTAAATTATTACCTGTCACAGTTCAGCTGGAAGATGATATTTCAGACTATATCAATTGATAAAGCAGTAGAAACCTTCTATTGACGGCATGGAATTTTACATCTCTCTACAGAATTTTCAGACTCTCAAATTCCCAAAATGGTATAATCATAAATTGAAATCACTGATTATTGAAAAGAAGGAAACACACAAGCTGTACAAAATACCAGGTCTCATTAGTGATATCAACATTTTTCTAAATAAAGAAATGAATGCAAGTCTGAATCCAAATCTTTCTATACAAACTGTGTCTCCAACTGTGAACAAAGTATTAGTTCCAATTCACAGAAATTCTGGCAATGTCTAAATTCCTTCATATTACAGTGGATACTGGTGAAAACATAGTCAATTTTTTTGCTCAACACTTTTCATCTGTTTATTCTTCTTATCATAGCAATCATACATACATACGTACATTATCATCATAGACTGTTATGCCCTTTACTCTACAAGCCTCTGTCAATTTACTCACCAAGCTCAATAGCTGCAGTCGCTTAAGTGCGGCCAGTATCCAGTATTCGGGAGATAGTAGGTTCGAACCCCACTGTCGGCAGCCCTGAAAATGGTTTTCCGTGGTTTCACATATTCACACCAGGCAAATGCTGGGGCTGTACCTTAATTAAAGCCATGGCCGCTTCCTTCCCACTCCCAGCCCTTTCCTGTCCCATCGTCGCCATAAGACCTATCTGTGTCGGCGGACGTTAAGCAACTAGCAAAAAAGAAATCAATTTACTAAATGTCGCCACAGTCCTAATTTGCAACTAGTGATGAGGTCTCATTTAGTTCTATACCTCTTATCTTTAAATCGTTAGAAACTGAGTTTAACCATCGTCGTCTTGGTCTCCCTCTACTTCTCTTACCCTCCATTACAGTTTTCATTATTCTCCTAGGTAACCTATCCTCCTCCATTTGCCTCACATGACCCTACCACCAAAGTTGGTTTATGCATACAGCTTCATCCATCGAGTTCATTTCTAACTTAGCCTTTATCTTCTAATTCTGAGTACCCTCCTGCCATTGTTCTCACCTGTTTGTACCAGCAATCATTCTCGCTATGGTACTTTCATTTCTGTTATGTCTAACTTATGAATAAGATATTCTGATTCCACCCAGCTTTCACTCCCATAAAGCAAAGTTGGTCTGAAAACAGAAGATGTAAAGTTAGTTTTGTCCGGGAGCTGACTTCTTCCTTACAGAACATTGTTGATTGCAACTGCGAGCTCTCCGCATTAGCTTTACTACAATCAGTGAGACATTAATGTTTCAAGCGGATAGTCTACGTCAGCATAGGTAGATGTAAGGATGTGACAGAGTGTCAGAAAGGGCCAATTGTATTTGCCCATGGCCATACGGTGCATCAAGTTGCTGGATTTTGTGGTGTTTCGCACTGGACTGTTCAGTGTGTCTACAAAACACATCAGAATTGTGGTCGGATATAAGATCCTGACTGAGAGGGACCAGAGAGACATTTCACGGCTTTTGAATCAAAATCGCTTCCAAACTGGACAGGAATTGCTGCAATCAGTGAACGAAGGTCCATCCCAACCTGTTAGTGAGAGAACATTGCGACGGGAATTGTATGCAATGAACCTTTGGAATCGGCCACCTCGAAAGAGGCCATTGCTGACACAGGCACATAAAGCTGCACATTTTCGATGGGCTAGAAGTCATCGAACAGGAGCTGACTGACGAAATGTAATGTGGTCTGACGAATCACATTTTTGCCTGTATTCCAATGATGCACGTCATCGACTGAACCGAAGGCCAAACAAAGGATTTCGTTCTGGATGTGTGCAAGGTCAGATTCAAGCAGGTGGTGGATCTGTGTAGTTTTGGGTGTATTTTTTGTATCATAATTTGGGCCCACTCATTGAGGTGACCACTAACATGAAACAGTATGTTTATTTAAACATTCTACATGATCAGGTGTTGCCTTTCAGTCAACATCTGCATGATGAGTATGCTAATGATACCTTGATTTTTCAAGATGACAACAGCAAAGTTCATCAGGCTGGATGCATATGTGAGTGGTTTTATGAACACTCCCTCACCCTACTGCATCTCGATTGTCCTGCAAAATCATCTTACTTGAACCCCCATTGAAAATCTGTTGGACATATTGGAACAGTATGTAAAACGCCAACATCAGCATCTCTGCAATTTGATGGAATTGTGCGATCAAATCCTCAGTGAGTGGCTTAACCTGGATGCAACGTACCTGCACAACCTTGTGGACTCACTTCCTAACCAAATCCAGGTGGTTATAAAGTCTAGAGGCGAAGTTACACGGTATTAAATGATTTTGGGTTCCCAGAGCAGAGAGGAAATGCAAAAGACACTAACAGAGCTCGAGAAATGGGTGAAAATGAATCACCTTGAAATTAACCTGAATAAGACAGTTCAGATGACTTTTAGGTAGGGAAGAAAAACCTCAATGAAAGACACACTCTACTTGAATGGACAACCACTAGAAACGGTCAGTAAATTTAGGTATCTAGGAATAACCCTCCAAACCACAGCAAAATCTTTCCGACATCATGTACAACAGAGAACAGTAGCGATAAGAGCAATTTATAATATCAAGAATATAACGGACCTGTCCCTAGCCACAGCACTGACCCTTTTCAAGGTAACCATATCCTCAATAGCAACTTACAGCTTACAGGTAGTTTGGGAACACTAGTCGATTAAGGACCTGGCAAAAATTGAGAGTGTAAAGAGTCGATTTTTAAAGCATGTATTGAGAATGGGGAAATTTGCTCCAACAAGGCTGCTTTATGAACTAGCTAAAGAATCCTTCTATGTAGAAGATCTGAGATTACAACTATCACTGCCATCCACAAGGAGCTATACCGAGCATATAGAAGGAAGAATAGCCAAGAGGAGAGAAATCTATTTAGATTTCTACACCACAGACGCCATTCTCGACAGGAACTAGACCAGAGAAAACCAAGAGCAAAGCCATATTATAACAAGACTTGCCATTCATGGCTTTCACCATAAGATTTGTGTGAACAAAACCTATCACGATCCTAATGAAAGTTGTGTGTGTATTCTGTGCAGTAATAAGTGTGATAGATATCATATAACCGTGTGCCGCGTGAGAACAAAGTCATTGAGTGACTATTGTAAAACCTAGTTTATAATCTAATGCCCATTTGGGCGAACCTTTCTTCTTAATAATAATAAAATGATGCTTGTAATGATTTCTCCAGGGGTGACTAACTTTTTGTTCGGTGAGCTTATATACTGTATTTTTACATTTAAAAAATCTTCTTATACTCCACTGACTCTTTCATTCTTTTTAGTTTGTTTTGTTTACTTTTTATTGCATTGTAAAATGGCATTACTGGCAATAAAGTATTATTATAAAATGACAGAATGCGCAAGTGGTTGGAGACTGATAGCGTGAAGTCAAGTTGAGATATCCTACAGTTTGAGATGACATCTTTTGGTTATATTGAGGCAGCTAGGCTGATTATTTACAATAAAAAAGGAAGAAGACAAAATCTGGAATGCCTGAAGATGGAAATGTCACACATTCTGGATAACAAATGGTATACCTATAAAATTAGAGGGTGGTTAGTAGTGGACTGAATATATTGTGGGGCCAAGGATAGCATTTTCCTGCTATATTACGGTGGCAAGTGAAAACACAGGGGTGTTTGTGTGTATATGCAAGAGAGAAATAGAGGGAGAGAGGGAGAGGAAGTATACTCACATTACGTCTAAATCAGTGAATTATCTGATTTTGAGAATGCAGATTCTGAACACTAATACAGATATTCCAGCTCAACAAAAAGTGCTGAAGAGACAGTTAAAAATGAAGTTAAATGAAGTTAAAAAGTAAAGATGATTTATATACATAAATTCATTACCTAACAAATACCAGACATTCTTGAAACCAAATCATCTCAATTTTTGAATTTGCTTACAATAGAGTGTGGAAGAGAGTAATAATAGGCTATGAAAATGAAAATCCACAGCCTGTTTCCAGTCATCCAACCAGGTCAGGAATGGAATGAATGAAGCCCCATCTAGTGGTGAGAATTGAAATTGTGCCAGCTGCCGAAGCCTGTTGCACTAATAATAGGCTTATTTTGTATGTTTTCATTTGTTTTATCAATAATATTTTAAGTTATTGGTTCAAATTTAGTTTCTATTGTATTAGAATAAGTTGGTCTTGGTAAAGAAAGAAATAAAAGGGGGAAACAAAAGAAAGAAATGTATAACAAAACGATATGTTGGAGCCTGCTGATGGGTACTGTACACTAACCTGAACATGGTGATGAACCAGTTATCATGCACACCTGAGTGAATTGTGGTATTTTGTTTCCATGACACAAGCCCACGCCAGTACTGCCACTCGCCAGATAAATGCTACCCTTGGCCAGCTGATAGGTAGTAAAGGCAACATAGCAGCAATCGAGTTCTGTCAAATAGTGCAGTGTGATTAATGCACATGTTGGTGGTTGCTCTTCGTTTCTATTCAATTTTTACAACTTGACAATGTTGCCTATAGCCTGTATTCTACCTTTGTTTGATTCTTTCATGTTTTTTTCTTTCTTTTCAGTTTTTATTGATATGGTGGAAAACAACAATCCCAGCAGAACATCATCTCTGACTGGAAGTCCCAGACCATCTGGATTAAAGAGACTCAGTTGGACTCCACTTGTGGAAAGCCGATGCTTTTTACGGCTAGCAGCTGATCTAGCTCAAAGTTTAGATGTTCAAGGAGATTATGAGGTAGTAAAAGCTGCACTTAAATGCCCTGTCCTAAATTGTACAAATTACTTGTCACCTCCAATCAGACAATGCCAAAATGGACACTCATTCTGTATTATTTGTCAGAATTCTAAATGCACTACATGTGGAGAAAATTTTATTAGAACTAGGAATTATCTGTTAGAACTGATCACAAGTACAATTCTTTTACAATGTGGTCATGAGAAAGCAGGATGCCCTTTTAGGTTTCCTCGGACTTTGAAGCTTAAGCATTATAGGGAATGTTTATTTCTTAAGATTAAATGTTTCTACTCACCTTGTGAATGGACTGGGAGGCATGAAGAAATTTGGGATCATATGTCAAAGGTTCATGAAAACCTTACCTCTTTAGATATTATTAATTCTTTCACAATTAAAATAAATGATTCAAAGACACATGATCAGCCTTTGTTAATACGAATCGGTGATAGCTTATTTTTGGCAAAAGTTATGTATGATCCTTACAACAACAGATTGTCTGGCCTTGTTCAAATTGTTTCTTTGGATGATCCTGAATTGTACAAATACGAATTTCATGTTGTTAACATGACACTTCACTCTCAGTTTGATTTTTTATATTGTAGTAAAGTACATGCTATTGAAGAAAAAATTTCCAGTATCATTGAGAATGAAAAATGTTTTATAATACCAACAAATATTATTTCAACTTTTTTCAAGAATCCTGATGCTGCTATAAATATTAAACTAACAATAAAATATTCAGGTGCCGATAGAGCTAACACTCATGATGATACTTTAAATAAAATATTGTAAACCTTAACCAGCCTAAAAAAAGTGCTCAGAAGAACTTGTTTATTGTTGTGTTTTTTGAAAGAATGTACTACAGATAAAGCAATAAATTATTCAGATTATGAAATATACTATAAATTATTATCAGTTAAGACAGTGACCAATTATCCCAGTATATCTTGGACTCCTGATTTTAACCTAGATGTTCCACAAATCCACAATAATGCTCAGAACACAAAATAATGTGCATTTTTGGTGTTGCCTGTGTTCATGTTGAGTGTTGAGGTTTAAGGAATAAGTACAAAATGTATAGGATTCTCAACTATTTAACATATAGATGATGAAAGCAAGACAATTACTATGAGACATTATGTTGGTCTTAATTTGACCTTGTACTGAAGACAGAACTGGAAGTGAAATGGAATATATGTATTTACAGCCTATGTTTTAAAACTAAATATTTTACTGTTTCATAAAAGAAGGGTGTCTTGAAGTGTTTATAGTAGACTGTATTGGGAAAGAAGAAAGAATCAAATCAAATCAAAATCTCTTTATTTGCAAATGAGGCGTCTACCTTGGTGGCAAATTGTACACTAAAATACTGTACATTATTGTCAAGCACTAAATTTTAAATCAACAAGAGAAGAAGAAAATTTTCCTAGAATACAATAATTATACAATTTACGCAAACAATTTTTTCTATTAAACACATAGCTCATCCTTAATAAATTTATATTGTTAACAAAATTCTATTTATAATATCTCCTGCACTTACAAACATAGTCAACTCATGTACAGTATGCGGAATTACTTCAAATAATACTATACAACTGGTAAAAGATTAAAATTTACATTGCATTCATTTATTTACTTTTTTACCCATTTTGGAACCTAAGTAGTATAACGACCTGCTGCGTCTTAACCAAAGCCCCTTTTGCCACCACTTTTCAGTGTTCCCGAAGGGCCTTCACAGCTACCGTAGGGGTCCCAGGACCCTCGAAGTCCCCACTGTACTTCACCACTACAGGCAGTCCCCTACTTCAGCTGTCCAAACTCCATAGACCAGGGGATGGAATTAATTTATTCACACACATTTTTTATTTACAATAACCTGCACTGGTCGAATGCCCTCTAACATTCCATTTATTTTCTCTGTTGCTGTTTATTCTCTTCTTGAATATCTGTACAAATTTTGGGAAAGGATCAACAGTTCCACTCCTTCACGCCCTTCCCAATGAAAGAAAATTTACCCCAATTGCTTCTGCTAAAATTCCTTCTAATTTTATACCTGTGGTCAGTTCTGCCAATATAATTATTTTCCAACTGAAGCCTCTCACGGATTTCTACCCATGCTTCTTCTCCTGTATAGGCTCTATATAATCCTATAAGTCTAGTTTTCTCCCTTCTCTTACTTAAAGTTTCCCACCCAAGTTCCTTTAACATTTCTGATACACTACTCTTTCTTCTGAAATTCCCTGTTACAAATCTTGCTGCTTTTCTCTGCACACTATCTATTTCTTTTATTAGGTATTCTTGGTGAGGATCCCAAACACTGTTTGCCTATTCCAATAATGGACGAACCATACTTAAGTAACTTTTTTCTTTTAATTCTTTGTTGCATCCTTCAAGTAGCCTCATTATGACATGTAACGATCTGTATGCTTTCCCAACAATGTCATCAACATGACCCTTCCAGTGCAAATTACTTTCAAATCTCACACCTAAGTATTTGCACTTGCCATCTTTTGGGATAACTACCTCATCCAAAGTATATTCAAATTCAGTTTTAAAGCTCCTGTTTGTAAATGTTGTAACAATTGATTTGCCTCCATTAACCTTCATATTATTTGCTTCAACCCATTGTTGGATACTCTCAAGGTCCCTTTGTAATTCTGAACAATCCTCAATGTTATTTATTTCCCTATAAACAATTATGCCATCTGCATACAATCTAATTTTTGATGTTATATTGTTCCCTAAATCATTTGAATATATTAAGAAAAGTAATGGACCGATTATACTACCCTGTGCAATTCCCTTCCAGACTTTCTCTTCCTGTGATATATTATTTCCTACTTTGACTTTCTGAACCCTTGAATTTAGAAATGTTCTTATCCAACATATAACCCTAACGTCCAATCCTATTCCCTCCAATTTCTTTAATAATATTCCATGTTCCACTCTATCAAAGGCTTTGGAAAGATCTATGGTTATGCAATCTAACTGGCCTCCTGAATCCAACTGATCTGATATGTCCTGCTGAAATCCCACCAGTTGTGCCTCACAAGAAAATTTCTTTCTAAATTCATACTGGCTCCTCATGAACCAATTTTTATCATCACATCCCTCTGATGTACTTTGCTATTAAACTCTCCAGTATTTTACAAACTATACTGGTCAGGCTGTTTGGTCTGTAGTTCTCTGGTTTCTTTTTATCACCCTTTCCTTTATAAATTGGTATTGTTATAGATTCCTTCCATTCCTTTGGTATTACACTATTATTTATGACATAGTCAAAGAGAAATTTTAAATAAGGCACTATGTACCACCCCATTGTCTTTAATACCTCCGCAGTAATTTGATCACTTCCTGCTGCTTTTCCTTGCTGAAGCAGTTGGATTTCTCTGAAAATATATTCATTTGTGAATGAGAAGCTTCTTTTTTCCCTATGTGGCTCTCCCTCTCTATCCTCTGTTATGGTTTCCAACTCCTGACAATCTTCTACTGAATCTCTGAATTCCCTACTAAATAGATTTGCTTTCTCAGTATCTGTTAAATAGTGTTTACCCCCCTTATCCCACCATTGTATGAATTTGTATTCCTTTTCCTTTTTGATTCCTCATATATGAATACAGCTTTCTCCATTTCCCTTTGTAGTCATTACCCTCTTGAAGTATGCCATTCATATAATTCTCTTTAGTTTCCTCATTGTTTTCTAGTTTCTCTATTCTCCCTACCCTCTTTGATTTTCCTGTTTACTATTCTACATTTTCTTTTTAATTTTCTTATTTCCCTTGTATAATAAACAGGGTCTGAGGTCATTTTACCCTTCTTAACAGGTACAAATCTCTTCTCTCCTTCCCAAATGATTCCTTTAAATTTAGCCCAAAGTGCATCCACATTACTCCCTTCACTTATCCAACAACTGAATTGTGACTTAAGGTAAGTCCCAAATTCATCAACTTTAGTTTTTCTGTATAATTTCTTGTCTTGTGTGACCCTCTTATTAAGCATTTTTGGTACAAGTCCTACATCCATTATTACAGCCTTATGGTCACCTATTCCTTCAATACCTCAGTTTTATCAACAATTTCCCATGGTTTAACCAAGAATACATCTAGCAAGTTATGGAGACGAGTTGGTTCTTGTACTACTTGTGTAATTCCTCCCTCCCAAATTAACTTATTTGCCAGTTTCTGTTCATGGGCTTCACTTGCAGCTCCATTCCATACAACTTCAGCCAAGTTTAGATCTCCCTCAATTATTACCATATCATTATTATTGTTTTCATGAGTATAATCTATTATTTTCTCAAATATTTCCATGTCTCTTTCCTCTCTTCCAGGCCTATATGTTCCTATAATTCCCACCTCCTTCATATTATCACAAACTAATTTTATCCCTAATATTTCATCCCTTTCATCGGAAAACCATTCATGTGAACAATAAGTTTCCTTCACCAGAATAAATACCACCCCTCCCATTTAATCTCCTCGGTCTCTACGATAGACTGTATACCCTTCTGGAAATACTTCTCTATTACCCACCCCTTCTCTCAACCACGATTCCACTCCTATCAGCACATCAGTCTCGTAAGATTCCAACAATGTACCGAATTTTAATTGTTTATTTACTACACTCTGACAGTTTACCAAGAGCAATCTCAGACCCCCTTCTTCCCTAAAACTTGTCTGTTGCTATTGGCTAACATTTGACTCCTGAGTTGAGAACTTCCCTGGAACCCAGATCCTTGTACATAGATCTTGATTTAAGGGTCTGGGTTTTCTGGCAAGTTTCCCTGTATGTGCCAGTTTAGTGGTATGGGTTTTCTTAAGTGCAGATTAGTTTGCAGATCTCTGTTGATAATTGTAGCAATTTGTCTACAGAGAGTTGCTTTTCCATTACCATTCAGATGTAACCCATGCCTAGTGAATATTTACCTGCCAAGACCTAAAATATGTACTACATAGACATTTCTAAAACTCTTACATAATCTCTTGATTTTTATATTTACATCATGTATTCTTCACACATGAGTCCTCTAAAAGGTCATACCTGGGTGGCACATTAACTACAATTACTTTTGAGTCAGATAGTTTGGAAATCTTACCTCTGAGGGTCGTAATTAGTTCCTCACCTTCATTTGCAGCAATGTCATTTGTACCACTCACAATCACCACATAAGCTATCGATTCCCCCTGAGTTCATGACTTAAAAAATATACTTTTCTCATTAATTTTGTACTAGTACTGCTTTGTGTAAATAAAGTTTAAGTCCCAAGGAAGTGGTTAAGCTTAAAATAGCTTGTACGATATTAGGATGTGAACGATTTCTGGTGATACATTTCGGTTTATCCAACAGAATTAATTAAATTCAGCCAAAGATCATCCTACAGAGATCTGATTCTCAGCCATCTGGTAAAGTAAAAGTGGAATGTCAAAATTGGCATGCAGGCAGCCTAAATGGAATTAAGTCAAAATGCAAGCACTGTAGCTGAGACCATATGATGATGATGATGATGATGATGATGATGATTATTATTATTATTATTATTACTTTTTTATTGTTTAATTTTTAAATTTGCTTTACGTCGCACCAACACAGATAGATCGTATGGCGACGATGGGAGAGGGAAGCACTGGGAGTGAGAAGGAAGCGGCCGTGCTCTTAATTAAGGTACATCCCCAGCATTTGCCTGGTGTGAAAATGGAAAACCACAGAAAACCATCTTCAGAGCTGCCAACAGTGGGATTCGAACCCACTATTTCTCGGATGCAAGCCCACAGCTATGCGCCCCTAACTGCGTGCCATTATTATTATTATTATTATTATTATTATTATTATTATTATTATTATTATTATTATTACCATGAGTCCCAATTCATAAAGGAGAGAATAAGGAAGAAGTTCAAAATGATCGTGGTATATCTCTTGTAAACGCGGCCTACAGAATTCTGTCTTTTATTCTTTTACAGCATTTAAAACCATTTGCTGAAAATGTTATTGAGGACTATCAGAACGGTTTTCACAGAAACAGATCCACTACAGACAACATATTTGCAATTAAGACTATTAAGGTGTGGGAACACAAGAAGTCATTTCATTATCTCTTTATAGATTTCTTCAAGGCATATGATTCAATCCATAGAGAAGGGCTGTGGAAAAATCATGATGGAGTTTGGCTTTCCCATGAAATTAATTAACATGTGCAAACTGTGTATGGATGGTAATGTTAGCTGTGTTTTGCTCAAGGGCAGAAAATCAAGTTCCTTCCAGAATAAAACTGGTCTGAGACAAGGGGATGCACTATCTCCTCTTCTATTTAACATTGCACTGGAGAAGATTATCAGGAAATTAGCTCTTGTACCTGCTGGCATCATATTGGGGAGACAACATAAAGTCCTTGCATATGTGGATGATATTGTTCTCATTGGCTGCAATGAATTAGAAATTAGGCTATTTGTGGAACTAGAGAAAATGGCAGCAAAAATTGAATGGGTAAATGATAAAAAGACACATTACATGGTTGTGCAGAGACCAAATCATGAGGAGGTTGACAGATTGCCTTTGAAGATCAGGAAATATATATTTAAAAGAGTAGAGGAGTTTAAATTCCTTGGTGTATTAATCGATGAGCAAAACCAAATGCAACAGGAACACCAAGCTAGAATTAAGAATGCAAACAAGGCATTTTACTCTGAGCCCTATATTAGACTCCTAGTTTTTAACAAGGAATGCAAAAATGATTATCTACAATACAATCATTCGACCAGTACTTCTGTATGGTTCTGAGACATGGAGTATAACAAAGAAAGAGCAGCAACAGTTGCAAGTCTTCGAGAATAAAGTTTATAGAAAAATATTTGGCCCATGGTTTGATCCTATCTCTCAAAGCTGGCAGAAAAGATCTAATTATGAGATTTACATGCTCTCTCAACAACACACTATAATGGGTGTGATAGAATCCAACAGACTGCACTGGGCTGGACATGTACTGAGGATGCAGGATAACAGAGCATCATTAGATCTATACAAGGGATCACTTAATAGGAAAAGACCTTCAGGAAGACCCCAAAGCACCTGGAAGAAAGAGATCAACAAGGTATGCCAGACCTTCCAAATTGATAACTGGGAAGAGCGGGCTCAAGATTGAAAGGGATGAAAGAGGATTGTGAGATCGACACAAGAACTTCACATCCCCCGGAAGCCTATGGAGTGAGTTGAGTGAGAATTACCATAAGTAATGTTATCATAAGTACGGCTTCTCTGTGGATCAGTGGTAGAGTATCAGTCTCTGAGTTCCAAAGTCAAGGGTTCAAACACTGGAGAGGTAATTGAATTTTTGATGGGTGGAAAAAGTGCCATTTGGCACTCCATTTCATATGTCAGCATGTAAAAGATCTATGATGGCGCATTCAATGATTACCTGAAAGAATTAATTAAAACTCAGCATTAGGACACCCAATAACATGCTAGATTCTCTACCGTCTGGTAGAGTAAAAGGGAAAGTCAAAATCAACATGCTGGGATATCAAAATAAAAATGTAACAATTATCATTATGCTTTACTTCTTTGTATGATGAGGATGCATCATGGGTTAAGGATTAGAAATTTATGTTTTGAAATGACTGAGTTGAGGAACTGCCAATATCCTACACAAATAAGCAAATCTACTGTGAGTGAATGTAATTATGATACATAAACATTTGTGTATATATTTAAGAGAGAGTTCATAGAAGTGAATTTACAGACAAAATTGTCCTGCATTCTGTTTTGAGGTTGATTTTGATCTGAAATGATAACTGTGTGGACTCACAGTGTCTTATAGATTACCTGTACAGACATGAAATAAAAAGAATGTTTGAAGTGTGTCATAAAAAAGTCAACAATCTCCACTTTTTGGGATTTCTTTTTTATTGGTCTAATGCCTTAAATGCCTTTTGAACATAAATATGAGTGTTATATGGAGCTAATTCAAAAAACTTGTTCTTAAAATATGCTATAAAAAATCTGTATTCACTGCTGAACAGTCTCTTTTCTCAATTCACAATAGACACAACAATTTACAATTCATCCATTAGTATGGCCAGGTTAGGGTCACATGACCACTTTTTCTGTTGTCATTATTGTAAGCGTCCGCCTCTGTGGTGTAGTGGTTAGCGTGATTAGCTGCCACCCCCGGAGGTCCGGGTTCGATTCCCGGCTCTGCCACGAAAATTTGAAAAGTGGTACGAGGGCTGGAACGGGATCCACTCAGCCTCGGGAGGTCAACTGAGTAGAAGTGGGTTCGATTCCCACCTCAGCCATCCTCGAAGTGGTTTTCCGTGGTTTCCCACTTCTCCTCCAGGTGAATGCCGGGATGGTAGCTAACTTAAGGCCACGGCCGCTTCCTTCCCTCTTCCTTGTCTATCCCTTCCAATCTTCCCATCCCTCCACAAGGCCCCTGTTCAGCATAGCAAGTGAGGCCGCCTGGGCGAGGTACTGGTCATTCTCCCCAGTTGTATCCCCCCCGACCAAGAGTCTGAAGCTCCAGGACACTGCCCTTGAGGCGGTAGAGGTGGGATCCCTCGCTGAGTCCGAGGGAAAAGCCGAACCTGGAGGGTAAACAGATGATGATGATGATGATTATTGTAAGCTTGTTATTAGTTTATGGTGGTGTATCCTTCTTTAGAATTTTTACTTTTATAATGGATCAAAGTCCTATTCAAGTGCCTTCCCACAAGGCTAGGAAGAGAAAAACATCTCCTGGAAACTGAAAAAAGATCTTTAGATAAAGAGCTTAGGTATGTAACGTTTACCTTGTAATTTAATTATAGCCCTTAATTAATATAGGTTACATGATAACATATGTAATATTTTCAATTTTGGCCTGTCTCCATAAACTACTTTTACATTCCGAGTTCCTTAAGTTAATGTTTGTAGATTGAATAAAACATATTAATTTTCTCTTCACTTTAGGTACAAGAGGGTCTTCAATTCATAACAAGTGATATTAAAAATTTTCACAGGACATTCTACAGCACAACAGATAAAATAAAAGAGGATGCAATTGGTTCTCATCAAAAAAGAAAACCGAGCAGGAGACTACTTGTCTGAGAAGTTCACTGCTATAAAGAGAAAGTCATGAGATTTATTAGTAGTATAAAATGTGAAGATTCTGTTCCTGTCAGTTATTTAAGCTCAGAGCTCAGTATCAACAAACTACATACAATGTACAATGCTATCAACCCTGATGACTTAAAAGTTTAATGCACTTTTTTCCCCCAGGATATTCAGTTACAACTTCAACTTAGATTTTGGACATCCAGTTACAGATGCTTGCTCAGTTTGCATCCAGTTAGATTTAAAAATTAAAAATTAGGAAAACCAAGATGAAAAGGCAAATCTTATTGGCTACAAACAGATATACAAGCTGAGAGCATCTGCATTTTATGACCACAGATTTTCAACCACAAACTTTGAAGAGAGTTCTTTGAAGAGTAGTTCTTTCTAACCAACAAACTAAGTGCTTTAATAGAGGAGAAAATAGTAATAGCTCATCAAAAAATAAAACTACTGACAATACTCAGGCAATAATAGTGGAGAGTCAACTCCAAAATGTACAAGGAGAGGGAAAAGAAGGAAACCCAGCCAATCATGATTCTCGGGCAAAGGTAACGCATATCAGAAGGACACAGATACTGGAATCAAAGAATCCTGTGATAATTGGAACAAAAACATAAAAAGTTTTGCCTGGGAAGGACTAACTCCAAGCCAGAATGAAAAGAGCCTGGCTCTAGTAGGGAGGCTCAATCCAAACACTACTACGGAATCAGTGAAGAAATTTCTCCAGAGGAATGGAATCCAAAGTCAAATAGAGTGCAAGGAACTCTTAAGGAGAGGTCAGAAAAAGGCATTCAAAATAGGAATCCCTTTTCAATACCTCACGGTTACTTCAGAACCAGAATTCTGGCCCAGAGATATTCTAGTACGAAGATTTCGCTTTTGCTTCTCCCACAGAAAATTTAAAGGAGCAGCACTCAATCAAGATAGTTCTATGGGATACTGAAGGACTGAATAAATGCTCTTCCTCAAATCCCACAAATGATTATGAAATAAACAGGTATATTAATAGTAACAAAATAATTTATACTAGAAAACTTTGGCTTACCAGGATACTATGGCATTCACACATATGCAGCACCTACTGCAGGAAGAACAGAAGGAGTAGTTTCATGTTTCTTGAAGGCAACAGCAGGCAAATTGAAAAAGACATACAAAGAAGAAAATGTAGTAATAGTACCTACGCCACTGATAACTTTAAATAGTAAACCAGACAACTCTTCAGAAGATGTGATAGAGATATTATTTAAAGCAATTAAGAAAGTCTGTAACAAGGCAAATATCATCATTGCAGGGGACATCAGTTATAGAGTTGATAAACTGAACCAAAAGTCAAAACTGATCCTTGAAATGCTATTAGAGGAGGGTTTCAGCCTAATAAATAAAAAGGAAGAAAAAACATACTTTGCAGTCAATGGTTCAAGTACGCTACTATAGGCCTTGTCTTCTACAAAGGAACTGCAATCATCATACAGAAGCAGGAAGTTCTCTGGAACTCAGGTGCAGCCCTGATAAGGAAACACATACCAGTTGTGACCAACATCACAATTATGAAATCCATACCCATTTCGTGAGAAGGATACTAATTTTCGCGTTATTTTGCGAAATAGATATTGCCATATCGCTTTAATTTTGCTTTAATAAAATTCTAAAATGTTTCATTAAAGGTTTAATTACTATCACTGATCGTTGATTGTGGAGGTTTAATTGATAGACTGTACATACCTGATACATACTTTTGAAGCCATTTCCGAACTGCAGGGTCGTCTTTCTCCAGCGGGATGTTGGCTTTGAGTAGCATCACTGTTATTTCATGAATAAATTCTATTTTTTTACTCTTAGCTTTCTTTTTCATATCTAATGAGAGTTCTATTGTTGCCTGCTGGGAGGGGAAGGAAAGGGAGGAGTTGTAGAAGACAGGTGGTCTAATGTTCTAAGGGGAAGGAAACTGCAGGCTAAGGGCGCTATTCAGGATCAGAATTCAGGACAGGTGTCTGTGCGAAATCGGTACGAGTCACTCCAGGTAGAACAACAGAGGGAAGATGAGGGACAGGGAACTGGTGCTGAGATGCGTGGAAGTAGGAGGAAGGGAAAAGCTAGGAAAGGGAAATGTAGAGTAGAGGATAGGAAAAGACAGGTGGAACAGGGTCATGGGAAGGAGAAAAAGGAGGAGGAAGTAGCTTCTGCAGCTATCAGGAAAGATAGGGCTGACCAGGAGGGGAGGGGATCAAATGAGGTGGGTACGGTTGAGGCTCTGGTCATGGGGGATTCCATCGTTAGACATGTGGGGAAAGTGTGTGGAGGAAAGGGAACCAGGGTAGAATGTTATCCAGGAATTAGGTTGAGGCAGATGTTGAGGAAAGTAGAAGAGAGGGAGGAGGGGAAGGAGAAGGTGGTAGTGTTTCACGTTGGTACCAACTACGTAAGGCAAGCTGATATAAGTACCAACATAGTTGGAGATGTATGGGATCTGGTAAATGCAGCACGGGTGAAGTATAAGAAAGCGGAGATTGTTATTAGTGGAATACTGTGTAGGAGGGATACTGACTGGAGGGTGATTGGGGATTTAAATGAGACTATGGAGTGGGTATGTGGGAAACTGGGAGTGAAATTTCTAGATCCTAATGGGTGGGTAGGAGATAGGGATCTGTGCTCGGATGGCCTTCATTTAAACCGCAGTGGTACGTATAATTTAGGAAATTTGTTTGGAAGGGTAATAGGGAGGTACATTCAGGGAAACGGGATGGCCTAGGGAGCGGTGATAAGGGAACAGGGAACTGGAAATCAAGTAGGGATGACATAAAATTGTTAGTGTTGAACTGTAGAAGTATTGTAAAGAAAGGAATAGAATTAAGTAATTTAATAGATATATATTTACCAGATATTGTAATAGGAGTTGAATCATGGCTGAGAAATGATATAATGGATGCAGAAATTTTCTCACGGCACTGGAGTGTGTATCATAGAGATAGGATAGGAATGGTGGGAGGGGGAGTGTTCATTCTGGTGAAAGAAGAATTTGTAAGCTACGAAAAAGTTAAAGATGAGACACATGAAATTCTAGGTGTAAGGCTCATTTCTAAAGATAATAGTCAACTTGATATATTTGGAGTGTACAGATCGGGAAAGGGTAGCACTGATGCGGATTCGGAATTATTTGATAGGATAGTCAGCTATGTGGGAAACCACATGGAAAGAAATGTGATTGTAGCGGGAGATCTGAATTTGCCAGATGTAAATTGGGAAGGAAATGCGAACAACAGGAAGCATGACCAACAAATGGCAAATAAGTTAATATGAGAAGGACAGCTGATTCAGAAAGTGATAGAACCAACCAGAGGGAAAAATATCCTGGATGTGGTGCTGATAAAACCAGATGAGCTCTATAGGGAAACTGAAGTAATAGATGGTATTAGTGATCATGAAGCTGTTTTTGTGGTAGTTAAAAATAAATGTGATAAAAAGGAAGGTCTTAAAAGTAGGACTGTTAGGCAGTACCATATGGCTGATAAAGCTGGCATGAGGCAGTTTCTAAAAAGTAACTATAATCGGTGGAAAACGGTAAATAAAAATGTAAACAGACTCTGGGATGGGTTTAAAGAAATTGTTGAGGAATGCGAAAACAGGTTTGTACCTTTAAGGGTGGTAAGGAATGGTAAAGACCCACCTTATTTTAATAGAGAAATAAAGAGACTAAGAAGGAGGTGCAGACTGGAAAGAAATAGAGTTAGAAATGGCTGTGGAAGTAAGGAGAAATTGAAGGAACTTACTAGAAAATTGAATCTAGCAAAGAAGGCAGCTAAGGATAACATGATGGCAAGCATAATTGGCAGTCATACAAATTTGAGTGAAAAATGGAAGGGTATGTATAGGTATTTTAAGGCAGAAACAGGTTCCAAGAAGGACATTCCAGGAATAATTAATGAACAAGGGGAGTGTGTATGTGAAGATCTTCAAAAGGCAGAAGTATTCAGTCAGCAGTATGTAAAGATTGTTGGTTACAAGGATAATGTCGAGATAGAGGAGGAGACTAAGGCCAAAGAAGTAATAAAATTTACATATAATAATAATAATGACATTTACAATAAGATACAAAAGTTGAAAACTAGAAAAGCGGCTGGAATTGATCAGATTTCTGGGGATATACTAAAGACAATGGGTTGGGATATAGTACCATATCTGAAGTACTTATTTGATTATTGTCTGGTCGAAGGAGCTATACCAGATGAATGGAGAGTTGCTATAGTAGCCCCTGTGTATAAAGGAAAGGGTGATAGACATAAAGCTGAAAATTACAGGCCAGTAAGTTTGACATGCATTGTATGTAAGCTTTGGGAAGGCATTCTTTCTGATTATATTAGACATGTTTGTGAAATTAATAACTGGTTCGACAGAAGGCAATTCGGTTTTAGGAAAGGTTATTCCACTGAAGCTCAACTTGTAGGCTTCCAGCAAGATATAGCAGATATCTTGGATTCTGGAGGTCAAATGGACTGTATCGCGATTGACCTGTCTAAAGCATTTGATAGGGTGGATCATGGGAGACTACTGGCAAAAATGAGTGCAATTGGACTAGACAAAAGAGTGACTGAATGGGTTGCTATATTTCTAGAAAATAGATCTCAGAGAGTTAGAGTAGGTGAAGCTTTGTCTGACCCTGTAATAGTTGAGAGGGGAGTTCCTCAGGGTAGTGTTATCGGACCTTTATGTTTTCTTATATATATAAATGATATGAGTAAAGGAGTGGAATCGGAGGTAAGGCTTTTTGCGGATGATGTTATTCTCTATAGAGTGATAAATAAGTTACAAGATTGTGAGCAACTGCAACATGACCTCGAAAATATTGTGAGATGGACAGCAGGCAATGGTATGTTGATAAACGGGGCTAAAAGTCAGGTTGTGAGTTTCACAAATAGGAAATGTCCTCTCAGTTTTAATTACTGCGTTGATGGGGTGAAAGTTCCTTTTGGGGATCATTGTAAGTATCTAGGTGTTAATGTAAGGAAAGATCTTCACTGGGGTAATCACATAAATGGGATTGTAAATAAAGGGTACAGATCTCTGCACATGGTTATGAGGGTGTTTAGGGGTTGTAGTAAGGATGTAAAGGAGAGTGCATATAAGTCTCTGGTAAGACCCCAACTAGAGTATGGTTCCAGTGTATGGGACCCTCACCAGGATTACCTGATTCAAGAACTGGAAAAAAATCCAAAGAAAAGCAGCTCGATTTGTTCTGATTGATTTCCGACAAAAGAGTAGTGTTACAAAAATGTTGCAAAGTTTGGGCTGGGAAGAATTGGGAGAAAGAAGACGAGCTGCTCGACTAAGTGGTATGTTACATGTAAAAATATCATTTTTGGTCCGTATTGATGATATTTGATTGAAATAATAACATTAAGTTATTTATTAGACCACCTAATCAATACAAAATCGTCTTGGATGATTTACATAAATTTGTTAACTAATAGTGGTACATGTTTCGCCTTCCCTGAAGGCATCATCAGCCATAGTCTTAACCTTAAATTAAAAATAAGCGTCTAAATAACATGTAGTAATGAAATGAATTATAAAATCTTGAAGAGATTTGAAGTAAAATAACATTAAAAATAACAATGATGGTTTGAAAATACAATGTGATGAGATATAATAGTGGAAGTATTAACAAAATTAACATTAGAAGGCTGCTAAAATAAGTGCAATGGATAAAACAACAGATTGTTATACAACAAGTAGTAAGATTACATAAAAGTAAAGTTGATAGTCTAGCGGTTATAATTAGACGATGGCGAAAAATCGTATATAATCAAAGTAAAGAAGAGAGAATAAAAGTCAAAGTTAGTCGAGAGATCCGAAGTTAATCATGATCTTGAAGATAAAAGACGAAAGTCAGATGCATATGGTGAAGTTGTAGAACACGTTGAGGATATGAAGTTGGTGAATAGAACAAATTTATGTAAATCATCCAAGACGATTTTGTATTGATTAGGTGGTCTAATAAATAACTTAATGTTATTATTTCAATTAAGTGGTATGTTCCGAGCTGTCAGCGGAGAGATGGCGTGGATGACATTAGTAGACGAATAAGTTTGAATGGCGTTTTTAAAAGTAGGAAAGATCACAATATGAAGATAAAGTTGGAATTCAAGAGGACAAACTGGGGCAAATATTCATTTATAGGAAGGGGAGTTAGGGATTGGAATAACTTACCAAGGGAGATGTTCAATAAATTTCCAATTTCTTTGAAATCATTTCTGAAAAGGCTAGGAAAGCAACAGATAGGGAATTTGTCACCTGGGTGACTGCCCTAAATGCAGATCAGTATTGATTAATTGATTGATTGACTGTTGGAGTGCTAAATTTACGTTCTGAATGTTCCTTATTTTTAAAATAATGTTTTGAGACAGTATCTTTTTTCTCCCACTCGATACGAACATTACAAAATTTACACACTAAACTATTGCTTTCCGAAACGTATAAACCTTCACTCACAAACTGTTTAGCTCTGTTGTGCACCATAACACTTGTCGAGCGACCCATCTTCACTACTGTCTGTGATCACTTTCTTAATTTTACCTGACCACGAAGCCGAAATACACCAGTCAATTGTGCTGCTTGTAGACGTCATTAGGGATTCCAGAATTGCACAATGCCGTGAGGAGACAGGTTGGGGTGGGATTACCAGCCACCACAAGAACAACATTCCAAACATTTCGTTTGGCAAGAAACCTGGAGCCAACCCCTTTTCTTTGATGTCATGTCTTAAAGAGATTTTCCAGAACATTAATGATACAGTAACATATTTCTTTCCTGTTGATGAATCTTTCTTCGCTCTTCCTTTTCTTTTCATACATAATCTTAGAACAAAGTGTCAAGTTCGTTATTCACTACAGATTTCGCTGTAATATCGCGCTTATCACGAAATAATTGAATTTCGCTTTAAAATGGCCTTATCGTTTTAATTCGCTTTAATTCGCGAACATAATATCCATTTTTTCTTAACCAGAAACATATGATTCATAAAGATATAGCAAAATCGCTTCAAAATAATTTTTGTCGCGATTATCGTTAATGCGAAAAAATCATGCCTCTACCAATAAGTATACAGACTGAGAGAAAAAAATATCAAGAAGATTGGACACTGAAAAACTACAGAATAGGGAAGCACTTACATTAGCAGAACACCTAATACAAGAAGGACATCTAAACGAAGTAACGCAAATCGCTCAGATCTGATAAGGGAGACAAGCAAAGGAGAGAAAATAACAGCCGTGGTTTGATGGCAAATGCTACCACAAAAGAAAAGAAACTCTAAGGTTTTTACATGAGGCAAGGGTCAGGGACTCGGAAAGAGAGTTACTAGAATACGCCACATACTGGAAGGATGATGAGAAACTCTTGGCACCGAAGAAATCCCACTACTTGGAAACAGAGGCAAAAAAGATTAGTGGAAGAAGCAAAGTTGGACCCCTTCCTGCTACTCAGAAGGAAAATTGCCATAAGACCAAAGGAAATCCCAATGGACAGATGGGAGACACACTTCAAAAAAGTATTGAACTAGGAGAACATAACGTGCATTCAAAATGGACGAAAGGTCCTCAATACAGCAATCGGTACAAATAACGCAAATAACACCCACAGAAATTGCAGAGATGATAAGTAAGTCAAGAACACCTAAAACAGTCACAAGAGATAATGATACCAGTATGGACAAAATTGCTAAACGAATGCCTCAGGTCTGGAACAATACCAGTGTTGGAGAAAATCATCCATCAGGATACTATACAAAGGGAAAGGGGATACAGGTGACCCAACTCATACAAGGGAATCCCACTGGAAAATAATATCTTCAAGTTATACTCCAAAATACTAGCATCAAAACTGGAGACTTTAGCTAATATTCCTGAATGCCAGTTTGATTTTGTACATGGTAGAAATACAATAAAAGCAATCAAATACTTAATGGAGGAAATAGAAGAAGCTCTGAGGCACCCAAACGGAAAATACTTTGTTGTCTTTATTAACTACATGAAGACATTCAATTTACTAAACAGTGAAAGATTGATTACAAAGATAAAAGATATGATTGGATCAACACATCCACTTGTTAGAGCAAACATTTCATCAGTTAATTTAGTGCAGTTTGAGGACACAGTCAATGTACCTGAGTCTTTTGAACAAACAAATGGAGTCCTGCATGGAGGTTCAATGACCCTTCTATTGTTTAACATCGCTACAGCCGATATTACAGACATCCTTCAGAGCACAGCGGATACAAAACTTATCTTTCATTCCTTTCAGGCCTGAAAGAAAACTGGTACTGTGAAGTTTTGTTTGTACATCAAAAACTGACTAAAATGCTTTTAAATACATATATTTTTAGTTTATTCTACAAAAAAATTAACATCTGAAAAAAAGCAACCACACAATTGTACATGTCAGGACTTAATTCACTACTTACAAAAAATAAAAATTACCTCACTGCATGTGAATATACATATGTACATGATCAAATGTTCTGTTTTACAGTGTGGAATAATTTAAAATAATTACAATTTTTGTTCAAACACAAGTATACATTTCATTTTATACACTGAGGACGAGTTTTGCTTTTACAGTCCTTTTGGCAGCAGTACCTTGTCATCAGACCTAAAAGAAAACTGATGGTGTGAATTTTTGTTTGTACATCAAGAACTTACTAAAATGCTCTTAAATACATGTGTTTACAGTTTATGTTACAAAATAAGAACTATCGTCTGAAAAACAGCACCCACACAATTGTGCGTGTCAGGAATTAATTCACTACTTACAGAAAATAAAAAATAAAAAATTCAGCTCTGGACATGTGAATATACACATGTACATGATCAAATGTTCTATTTATTTATTTATTTATTTATTTATTTATTTATTTATTTATTTACATAGTTTACGCCCACATTGGAGCACCTAAATCAAACCCAAATACATTTACGTTAACAAAGAATTAACTGAAGATTTAGCTTGCATCATCTTCTTCCTTTCCCAAAACCTCTTCATTCTGGCTGACCTGGCTGCCCTTTCTTCATCAGATATGACATATTGTTTGTGTTGTACAGTTTTTAATGACAATCTTATTTGTTTGTTCTTGAGAATCCTTTTTTCTTCTCTATTTTCAATTTGCTTCATTGTAATATTCAGCTCTTCTAAATCATTCTGAACTTCTTTAAACCAATTATTTTTTGTTTTACTTTTCCAAAAGTAATTAAATAGTTGTTTTATTATCCTATTATCATTTAATCTAGAAAGATGACAGAAAAAGGCAATTCTTCTTTTTCTCATTGTATCTATTATAGATTCACTTTCCCTATAAACCACTGCATTAGGCAATAATCTCCATTGTCCATCCACCTGATGTTTTTTATTAATGATTGTTCTGAGTATCCTTCTGTCAACCTTTTGCAGTGTATCAGTTGTTGCTTTGGTGTTCAATTTAAATAGTGTTTCACAAGCATAATCTTATACATTATATTTCTCACGTAGAATACGAGTTCTGCTTTCACAGTCCTTTTGGTGGCAGCACCAAACACTCCCGAATGCATTGCCTGCAGGGAAACCTAGCCTGCACAATAGTGCATATCAACATTCAAAACCACATGGTATTATGTACGGTGTTGTGAGTGCACAATTGACGTTCGCTAAACAATTTACACACTTCACTGATTACATTCTGATATCCAGTAAAGCTTCTAGATTAATATGAATGCAATAAATAAATAAATAAATACTTATTTTAGGCATTACTTCTTCCCACCATCTTGCCGATGAAATGTATATTTAAACTCTTCTTCCTGCCCGCTGGTGGTCAAGCACTAAATAAAAACAACTGGAGTACATGCTACGTGTCCCACACAAGCACTGCAGTCTGGTCTAGTGCCAAGAAAACGTCAAATAAGCTCAGACATAAATAAAAAATGAACTTGCACAATTGTATGTACGTGGTCTGAAAGGGATACGCAGATGATATGGTGCTGGGGTCACCCAATAGAAAAGACCTACAAGGTGTTTTAATAAAGTTGGAGAAGTGGGTAAAGAAAAATTGCCTGACAATAAATTTGGAGAAGACAGTCCAAATGACATTTCAAAAGGGAGGAAAAATTTCAGGTAGGGATTCTCTTACTCTCAATGGAGAACCTCTGAAAATCGTCAACCACTTTACGAAGGGGTATCCAAAAATAACCAGAATAACATTGCCGTGGGCGAAGCTTGTGTAGTACGCATTTCTGCCGCTAGGCATGTATAGCGCAACTCATTGCCAGTTCAGTGCCGCCTGTGTTGTTGATCTGGCTTGTTTTGTTCATATGCAGTGATTGTTTTTGCTAGCACTGTTTTGTTCTTGTTTCGTTTTTTATGATGGCAAGTTTAAGTGAACAACGTGCAGCTGTGAAATTTTGTTTTCTACTTGGTAAAAATGCTGCTGAAACTGTTTTAATGTTGAAAACAGCTTACAAAGATGGTAAAACTCAAGTGTACGAGTGGTTTGCTTGGTTTAAAAATGGCGACATATCGATTGATGACAAACCTCGTTCTGGACGTCCATCAACTGCCCGAATCGATGAAAATGTTAAAAAAATTCAAGAGCTTGTGCTCACAGATCATCGACAGACAATTGATCAACTGTCAGAGATTAGTGGGTTATCTTGGAGCTTGGTTTAGCAAATTTTAATGGAAAATTTGGGAATTAAAAGGGTTGCTGCCAAGTTTGTTCCTCGGGTTCTGACTGACAATAAAAAAAAGTGTTGAGTTGAAACATGTCGTGTTTTGAAACAACAGCTTGAAACTGATCCAGATTTTCTGTCATTACTTGTGATGAGTCATGGTGCTATGGTTATGATCCAGAATTAAAGCAACAGTCAAGCTAATGGAGGATGTCATTTTCCACCCCGTCCAAAAAAATGTCATCAAGTCAAATCAAACATCAAAACAATGCTGATTTGCTTTTTTGATGCCAAGTGCGTAGTTAATTCAGAGTTTGTTCCCCCAGGTCAGACCATCAATCAAACCTCTTATTTGGAAGTTTTAAGAAGATTGAGCAACAGTGTTGTTCATCAAAAAAGACCTGATTTATTTCAGACAAGAGATTGGTTCTTCCACCACAACAATGCACCTGCACACGCAGCCATCTCTGTTAGACAGCTTTTGGCTAAAAATGGTATGGTTCTGTTGCCCCATGCACCTTATTTGCCTGACCTGGCTCCATGCGACTTTTTATTTCCACGCATGAAAAGGGACATGTGTTAGGTGTTATCTGTCACATTCTTGATTGCACAGCTCACATATACAATTTTTGCTGGGATTGTAATACAATTTGGTCATGCATATTTTGTGATGAAAGCCGTGCATGGCATTTCAGATCACGACATGTCTGAGTTCCTGATTTTCCTTCATCATGGCACTTGCAGCGTAAAAGTCTATGTTCATCTCTTTGCTCTTAGCCACTCTTCTCTCCAGATGTTTTGCATATTGTTCAGTAGATGGCGGGAACAATTGGTTCCTCAGGTCCTCAACATAAAAGGTCTCCTTGGCTGGTATATAAACCATTCTTGTAGGTGCTGATTTTCTCACTCTCAGTGCATTCTTAAGGAAATGTTCTTAGACACCTTCTATTTTAGCAAAGTCCCTAAGTTTAAGATGTTCCCAGATAAGTTCTAATCCATAAGATACTATAGGGGATATGGTGGTGTTAAAGAGTCTCATACCAGGCGAGTTGGCCTTTTGAATGCAAGCATTAAATGTGCATGCATTGCTTCATACAGATGCCTGTGTCATTTTGTGGAATGGAATTCCATGCCTGTGCACTTGGTCAAAAAATTAGCAATGGACAAAAATGTCTGGTGATTTTGCAGGCCAAGGCAACTGATTGACACACCCTAGAGCATGTTGGTAACAGCAGTGGTATGGGGATGAATGTTAATCTGTTGGAAAACAGCCCCTTAAATACTGTGAATGAATGGCAGCACAACTGGTTCAATCACCAGTCTGGCATACAAATTCACTCTCCAGGCTCTTAGAATAACAACAAAAATGCTCCTGCTGTCAAAAGTAATCACTCCTTAGACCATAACTCCTGGTGTAGGTCCAGTGTGCCGACACTACAGAAGCTTGGTTCCAAGCGCTCAACTGGCCTGCTTCTTACCAACCTATGGCCATCAGTGACACCAAGACAGAAACGGCTCTCATCTAAGAAAACAACATATCACCACTCCGCCCTCTAATGAGCTCTAGCTTGACACCACTGAAGTGGAGTTAGTGGCAAGGACACTACAGGACATCTGGCTCGGAGCTGTCCATTAAGTGATCGATTTGTTACAGTTCACTGTGTCACTCTGTTGCCAACTAAAGTTCTCATGGCTGCTGCAGATGCAGCACGACCCACTGCAGTCATGTGGCAAATATGGCTGTCTTCCCTCTACGTGTGTGGATAGACCCTTGAAGACAGTTCCTATCCATGACCATTGTTGCCAACACCGTGGATACATCCCTGCAAAGTCTTTCTGCAATATCGCGAAAAGAACATCCACCTTCTCGTAGCCCTATTACACGGCCTTGTTCAAACTCAGCAAGTTGCTGATACTGTCTTCTTGGTCTCCCTAAAATTATGTTTGACTCACATCTACCTCACAACATCAACACTGAACAATGACTAATGCTCGTGAAGTGTTCAGTACATATTTAAAGCAAACTTGCTTTTTAAGGTCATAGTGGCGCTACTAGCACCACTCTTCGTTGACTAGTGCACAGATTTGAATAAGCATCATCTCTCAGATGTATAAACACACCTCCCGAATTTCGTTTATCTAGCACAATTCCTTCTTGGTGTTTATACAATGCAACTGCACAAGGCAGACTTTTGCCCAGACAGAAAAATATAGCAAAATTGAGATTGTTGAATATGCTATGACACACTTAATTTGTTAGTACAAACTGATAGGAAAAATAACAGGAGAGTATTTCAAGTATTTCATAAGAAAGAAAGAAAAGTCTAATTAGGAATAAACTCATTGGTTGAAGCTGTGTGAATAACCTGCGGCATGTGAGGCCAGTTGTGTATGATAGTACCTGTATGGATGAAGGATGTATAGGATATAATTTTAATGCTTTCATGATAAGACTCAGAAACAGAAGAATAAATTGCAAATACTGTAGATTATTATGGGGGCAACTAGTACTTTCATCAAGGCTTTCATCCTAAAAGTATAATAATATATGTAGGTATATCAAGCAGAATGCCTGCCTGTCTGTTCCTTATACAAATCCATACTGTTCCACCAATCTGAACCAAATTTTGTATACTCACCCTTTAGGACCCTATAGGTAAGCCCATCTACAAGAAATTTAAATAGCCCTCTCCATTCCCCAGATTTTGGCCATTTGGCACATTAACATAGGCTAAAATAGGAGAAATATTGGATTTCAATCAATCAATCAATCAATCAATCAATCAATCAATCAATCAATCAATCAATCAATCAATCAATCAATCAATCAATCAATCAATCAATCAATCAATCAATCAATCAATCAATCAATCAATACTGATCTGCATTTAGGGCAGTTGCCCAGGTGGCAGATTTCCTATCTGTTGTTTTCCTAGCCTTTTCTTAAATTATTACAAAGAAATTGGAAATTTATTGAACATTTCCCTTGGTAAGTTATTCCAGTTCCTAACTCCTCTTCCTATAAACAAATATATGCCCCAATTTGTCCTCTTGAATTCCTACTTTATCTTCATATTGTGATCTTTCCTACTTTTAAAGATACCACTCAAACTTATTCGTCTACTAATGTCATTCCACGTCATCTCTTCACTGACAACATGGAACATACCACTTAGTCGAGCAGCTCGTCTCCTTTCTCCCAAGTCTTCCCAGCCCAAACGTTGTAACATTTTTGTAATGATACTTTTTTGTTGGAAATAACCCAGAACAAATCGAGCTGCTTTTCTTTGGATTTTCTCCAGTTCTTGAATCAAGTAATCATGGTGAGGATACTCTAGTTGGGGTCTTACCAGAAACTTATATGCCCTCTCCTTTACATCCTTACTACAATCCCTAAATACCCTCATAATCATGTGCAGAGATCTGTACCCTTTATTTACAATCCCATTTATGTGATTACCCCAATGAAGATCTTTCCTTATATTAAGACCTAGGTACTTACAATGATCCCCAAAGCGAACTTCCACCCCATCAATGCTGTAATTAAAACTGAGAGGTTTTTTCCTATTTGTGAAACTCACAACCTGACTTTTAACCCCGCTTATCATCATAACATTGCCTACTGTCCATCTCATAACATTATCAAGGTCATTTTGCAGTTGCTCACAATCTTGTAACTTATTTATTACTCTGTACAGAATAATGTCATCTGGAAAAAGCCTTATCTCTGATTCCATTTCTTTATACACACACACTCTCTCTCTCTCCCTCTCTCTCTCTCTCTCTCTCTCTCTCTCTCTCTCTCTCTCTCTCTCTCTCTCTCTCTCTCTCTCTCTCTCTGAATCAGATGAAGAGATAGCTGGCCATCATGGCAACGTCAGCTCAACGATTCTACAGTACCAAAATTATGGACATATGTTCCAGCATAGCTGTCAACCACAATTGGTACACATATGACTTACTCATTATCATTTAACTGTCTCCAGTATCCCGGGAGCAGTGCAAGAGTGTTCTCCACTTATGCCTATGCAAGTACACTTCTTCAACTTTACATAATTCCACTCCTTTTCTTTGCAGATCATCTTTTATTTGGGAGATCCACCGTATCCTTGGTGTGCTTCTAGGTCGCTTTCCCTGCAGATCTTTGACGAACCATTTTCGTGCTACCCTCTTCAAATCCATCCTCTTTGAGTGACCAAACCATCTCAATCTTGATGTTGCTAGAATTTCATTGAGTGGTTTCACTTGGATGTCTTCACGGACCTTTTCATTTGAAATCTTATCTTGACTCGTTTTCTGCAGCATTGACCTCAGGAATTTCATTTCCACAGCCTGGAGTCTGCTGTTATCCCTTCTGTTAATGGGACAAGTTTCCAGACCGTATGTTGTTACCGGTACAATGTAGACCTGCTACAAACTTTTCTTAGATATTAAAGGAATTTGGCTGTACCAGAGGAGGTTCCTGACTTGCTGGCACAAATAAGCTCCTTTCTGAAACCTATTGTTGATTTCATCTGAGCAACAGCCATCTTGAGTTACAATGCTACCAAGGTATTGAAACTAATCAACTTCTACTACCTTCTTTCCATCCAGCATAATATTCATATTTCTTCTTTACCTGCTAACCTTCATGGCTACCATCTTTTTGGGCTAAACTCCTTAAATTGGTTGTTTCAGTTATCTAGTTTCTGCTGTACTTCATCCTCTGTGCAATCCCAAATCATCACATCATTTGCGAAAGCCAATGCTTTGAAATCAGGACCGACACACTGTTGTTTCACTCTCATTGTGATTTTGTTCATTACAGAGATGAACAGCAGTGCCGAAGTAACAAACCAATCTGAATATCCGCTCCCTATTTTAACACAGCTCTGACAATAGTTATACAGCATTTTCACTTTTCTGATAAGAGAGTCTGGAACATTTCTTCTTGTAGACAATCCCAGATCTTATCCCTCGGCACGCTGTCATAAGCCTTTTCGGGATCCAAGAAGACAAAGATGATATCTCTTCCTTTCTCCCAGTATTTCTCTATAATCATCCTAACTGCAAAGATGAGGTCAATGGTTATTCTATCACCCCTAAATCCATATTGTTCTAGCTGAGGTTCAATGATATTCCTGAGCTGTTTATCAATAATTTTCTCCATAAGCTTTAATCCATGAGACAGGAGTGTGATTCCTCTGTAGTTGCTACATTGATGTCTGCTTCTATTTTTGAAGATGGGAACTATAATATCCTTTGTCTAATCTTCTGGAACCTTATTTTCCTTCCAGATGGCATTCGTAACTCTGAACAACCAATGAAGTCCAGGAATTCCCGCAGCCTTTATCATGTCAACATTCACTTCGTCGATGCCAGGTGACTTATCTTTTGTTCTCTAAAGCATTTTCAACCTCTGAACAAGTTAGGGGAGACTCACTTTCACTCCTATCACTGTCAGATTCTGAACCTTCTCCTTCCTTCTCCATTGCATCTTTTCCATTATATAACTGCACAAAATAGTTCCTCATCACTTGTCTTATGTCTGTTTCTTTCCATATGACCGTTCCATTCTCATTTTCTATAACTTTCACTGGTACATATGGTTTTCTTCTATATTTCAAAATGCTGTACAAGAGCTTCTTGTTGTTTTTGCTGTCCTTTTCTAATTTGGCAGTGAAATCCAACCAACATTTTTCTTTCTCTGATTTGATTAATCTCTTAGGTTTAAGTTTCAAATCTCTGTACTTCTGATCTAATTTTCTCAAACCAAACCAAACACCATGGCACTACAGCCCTTGAAGGGCCTTGGTCTACCAAGCACCGCTGCTCAGTCCGAAGGCGTGCAGGTTACGAGGTGTCGTGTGGTCGGCACAATGAATTTTCTCGGCCATTATTCTTCGCTTTCTAGACCGGGGCTGCTATCTCACCATCAGATAGCTCCTCAATTCTAATCATGTAGGCTGAGTGGAACTCGAATCAGCCCTCAGGTCCAGGTAAAAATCCCTGACCTGGCTGGGAATCGAACTGGGACTGCCAGGTAAGAGGCAGGCATGCTACCCCTACACCATGGGGCTGGCTCTAATTTTCTCAGTCTGATAAAAAAAATTCTTGCACCCTTCTGGTTCTCCTTATCCTTATCTTTTCCTAGCCATATTCCTTTCATTTATCACTTTCTGCATAGTGGCATTCTACCAGGGGGTTTATTTCTGAATCACCTTACTATGTACAGCATATAAAATCTTGAGCATATTGCTACTAAAACGATTAACACCATACGTCGAGGAAGTACTTGGATTCCAACAAGCAGGGTTCAGAGAGGGAAAATCAACCATTGACCAACTGCATACTTTGTATAATAAGGCAAATATTATCAAAGAGCTGGGAATTTTGCAGAGATGCACACTGTCTATTTGTGGACTTCCAAAAAGCATATGACAGTGTGAACAAGCAAGCAATATGGCAGGAATTGGAAAGGGCACAAGTTCCAAGGAAACTAATCAAACTAACACATGTATACAAGAAGCAAAATGCTCAGTGCGTGTGAATGGAAGGAGGTCGGAGAAGTTGAAGTGAGGACTGGAGTGTGACAGGGAGACTGCCTCTCTCCCCTTCTGTTTAATCTGGTACTAGAAAGAGCACTGAGGAAAGTAACAAACCTAGAGACAGGAATTCAACTGGGTAGAAGAATCAACACCCTGACATATGTGGATGATGTAATCTTGATAGCACAGAATGAGCAAGATCTTGTTAAAATAACAAGAGTTTTAAGGGAAGAAACAATTAGTGTGGGCTTAAAAATGAATATGGAAAAGACCAAATACCTTGTAGTGAGCAAAGAAAACAATAACAAACCCTTAGATGTGGATGAAGAAATCTTTGAAAGAGTAAAAGCATTTAAATCTCTTGGGGGAGTACTCAGTAAGAGGAATGAGATAGATCAAGAAATAATGGCTAGAATTCAAGCAGGAAACAGGTCAAGGTTTGCAGTCAGAAAGCTGCTCAAGTCCCGGCTTCTATCGAGACACACGAAGATAAGGATCTACCGGACTGTAATACAATCCGTGGTCCTATACGGAGCAGAGACCTGGACTCTGATCCAAACGACAGAAAGAAAACCCATGACATTTGAGAAGGCTGTACTGAGACAGATTTTTGGACCAGTGAAGGATAGAGGAGAATGGAGGGAAAAGAAAAACCTAGAACTAGGAATTGTACAAATCGCTAGACATTGTGGCAGTGATTAAAGAGAGGAGGATGAAGTGGTATGGACACATAATGCATCAAGAAGGTCAGATAACCAGGCAGGTGGTGGAAGAAAACATCAGACGCAAAAGACCAAAGGGAAGACCACGATTGAGATGGATAGATGGGGTCAGAGAGGATATGAGCAGAATGGGACTAACCGAAGAAGAATACACAGATCGAAAAAGGTGGAGGAGGCTAATTGGCAAGGCCAAAAACGACTACTGTTTGTGTAGCCAGACTAGTAAGTAGTACTGTAAGTAATTATCCTGTCGATTAGATTAGCCGTTTGCCTTTTTCTACCACTATGGGCGAGTAAATGCATTGTTTCACATAAGCGACACTATGAGCGCTAATGTGAGTCAATGCAGAGTTTCACTTAAGCCCTTGTAACTGCATTCGGTGTGGACATTTTTCAAAATATCAAAAAAAGTCTGAGGGTATTGAACCAAGAAATACATTATGGAAAGAATTATGTAAAAAAGTTAATTTGGCTAGGATTTGAATCCAAAAGAAAATGCAGAGAAACAAGCGATTTTAGGCTGCATTTGGGCCGGAAGTGAATTTCAATTTTTAAAAAAAAGTTTGATATAGCTATCCAAGACTCACAATTTGAAACCTTTCTGGGCTCTTAGCCCTTCAACTTTCGGCACAATTGAGGAACCTCCTTAATTTTACATTCTTCATAGTATGGGGGCCCCTACTTTGTTTGATAAGAAATGTTTTCAACATTAAAACATACCCAACAACAATTGCTGCTTTATTGCCAATATTCATAAAAAATGTGGGATTACGATTTTTCGGCCTCATTCATTCTTTCATTTTCTATCACAAGTCTTTCTTTACAAGTTAAATCTCATCATTGGGTCCGTATTGAGCAACATATATCTTTTTAAAATAATGTTTTTTGAGAGTCCACCTTTTCAATACATTATGTTCTTTTATTGATTTACATAAATATTTTTACATTATTGTTATGTTTTGCCTATTTTTTAGGCATCTTCAGCCGCTGTTCCTACTACCTAAGATCAAAATAGCCAGGATCCTAGGTTTTGTTTTGTTTCAATCAATCAATCAATCAATCAATCAATCAATCAATCAATCAATCAATCAATCAATCAATCAATCAATCAATCAATCAATCAATCAATCAATCCTGATCTGCATTTAGGGCAGTCACCCAGGTGGCTGATTTCCTATCTGTTGTTTTCCTAGCCTTTTCCTAAATGATTTCAAAGAAATTGGAAATTTATTGAACATCTCCCTTGGTAAGTTATTCCAATCCCTAACTCCCCTTCCTATAGATGAATATTTGCCCCACTTTGTCCTCTTGAATTCCAACTTTATCTTCATATTGTGATCTTTCCTACTTTTATAAATGCCACTCAAACTTATTCGTCTACTAATGTCATACCACGCCATCTTTCCGCTGACAGCTCGGAATATACCACTTGTTCAACAACAATAAAGGTGTTTTAATTTGTTGCACCTATTCAATACTTTTATTTTCACTTATAGTGGTTACATAAATAGACTCTTAGTTAAATGGGACATGTTTCGCCCTCAATTAAGGGCATCTTCAGCCTAAAAACAATCATTAAGAATACAACTAATATTAAAAGTAGAAGCTAAAAGTTTAGCCAGTTATTAAAATTTGGAACATAAAAATGTGAAAAATGATACAATATATAAAGATGGTAATGGAAAACTGTCTATGATTAAACTATAATCTTGTCAGAGACTAAAACTCCTTCCATTAAAATTCTAATTAAAAACAGTGCATTTAAAATATTAGTGGAAAACCAAAGTGGTAATAATATAAAGCCAACGACATGAGGGCGTGAACACAAGCATAAACATGATTGTCATAAATACAATCTTTCCAAGGCCGCTGATGAAATTCGTCAGCATAAAGTGAGACAGAAGCATCTGTTGAAAAATTGTAAGTGGCCCTTAGCACCGGTAGGTAATAAAATTGGCTGAAAGCTTGCCAGAAAATGTCAGTAGATGCAGAAATAATGTTTTCTGTAAGAGAAGGAAAAAAAGAAATAAGAAGTTGAACGTAAGGAGAGAATTCGGTTTACATAAATTGAAGCAGATGAGGACTTACATGTTAGTGGAAGTTGTTATTTGTTATCTACTGTTGTGTTGGTTGCTGCCCGTCTGTTGGCTCTGAGTCTGGTGTTGTAACTGTGCTGCAGAGGCGGCAGTGAACTCGGAGGGGAAGGAATAGGGGAGTATGGAAAGGAGGAGAGGATGGGTGGAGTCAATTGTGACGAAGCTGACAAAGGGGCGGAGTCAACCGTATTGCTGGAAGTAGGCCTAATATCTGTAGGTATGGGAGGAGTATTAGAGTTTGAAGAATTAAATATATTAGGTATCCTAAATTTATTCGAACTAACTGACTTTAATAATTTTGGCATTAATTCATGTAACATACTTTTATTGTCCGTGGTTTCATTAAGATTCTGTTGCTTATTGTACGTCTGATCTAAATAGATGTATAAACTTTCTAATTCGTTCAACATTCTCCCTTTTTGTATGTTTCTAATTATCGCTAAGTCATTCTCTATGGATTCAAATCTGTGACCAGTCTCCCTCATATGCGAACTCATCGCTGAGTATTTCCTATGTTTTTCCGCGTTAACATGTTCCATGTATCTTGTCACAAAACTTCTCCCAGTCTGTCCAACATATGAAAAATTACACTGAGTACATTTGAATCTGTATACTCCCGATCCCAAATAACGATTTTTATCATAATTAACTTTTTTATGATTAAAGAATATGGATTGGTTAGTATTAGTAGTTCTAAAAGCTATATTAAAATTATGTTTCTTGAATATGTTAGTAATCTGGTGTATAGCTGGATTATTAAAAGTGAATGTAGAATACTCAGTTTTTTTTTGTTTTTGCTGGTATCAGATTCGTAGATAACTTGTTCTTAATTTTATTGATTAATTTGTTAATCATTTCTATTTTGAAACCATTTTGTTTAGTGAGGTACCTATTATAATTTAATTCTCTCTTCAAATTCTTGGGAGATAGAGGGATTCTAAGTGCTCTGTAAATCAGACTGTGAAAAGATGCTTGTTTATGTGAATTCGGGTGTAAAGAAAAATTGTTTATAGTTGTAGATGATTGTATCGGTTTTCTAAATATTTGGATATCAAAAGTGTTAACCTTACGCGTAACTGTTATATCTAGAAAATTCAATGAGTTATCGACTACGTCCTCTTTCGAGAATTTCAAATTAGATTCGATTTCATTTAATTTATTTCAGATTTCTTGATTATTAGTGACATCTTTGTTTATGATTACAAATGTATCATCTACATATCTCAACCATAAATCAATTTCTTTACTTTTTGCTATTATTTCATTGTGTTCGATTGAATCAATTGCCCGATATTGGGTCACCCATTGCTAATCCATTCTGTTTATAAATATTATTGTTAAATGAGAATTAATTATTGTCTAATACAAAATTTAACAATCTAGTGTATTCTTCTACTTCCATTTTACTAAGATTACTGTGTTTACAAATATTATCATGAATAATATTAACAGTTTTATCTGTCGGAATATTTGGGAACATATTCACTACGTCATACGAACACATCATCTGGTTTGAACGCACGCCAAATTTAAGCAAAATGTCACACAAGTCAATGGAATTTCTTAATGGTTGTTTATTATTAAAAGTGTAATGTCTTTTCAAAAAATTATGAATGTCCTCCCTTTCCACCACCCACACATCCTGAATCAGATCCAGTTAGCGGCTCGATTGGTATTGAACACCCATGTAGACATGGCGTACTTGGGGAATAAAATCCACTTTGCATTTTTTCCCCTAAGTACTGTTCACTTTGTGCGTTAGCATATTGAAGCTTTACTATGCTAACATAAGATCTCATAAGTCCAATCAGTCACTGCTGGATACCTCCCTTTCCTTGTATGCACCAGATATTTTTGTTCTGAATGAGACATTTCTGACGCCAATCCAACAGCCTCAATTTCCACTGCTTACTTTCTATCACGCTGATCGCCTTACTCAAGGCCATGGTGGAGTGGCTATCGGCGTCAGACGAGATCTTATTGTCGTTCAACATTATTTTCACTTCTCTAATAACTTCTCCAAATATCTTATCCTGATTTTCTAAACATGGCAGTGCAAATCTTTCCTCAACTTCAAATTATAGTATATCGTTAGTGAACAATAGGAATAAAATCGGTGACAATTTACACCCCTGTTTCAAACCCATTTTGGAGATAATCTCTCCTACTACTACACCTTCTTCCACTCTCACAGTACCTACACTTTACTTCAGCATACAACTTTTCTATAGCTCTTTTCATTTTACATGACACTCCAACTTGTCTCAATCTAGTAACGACTGCCCCCTGTTCACAGTATCAAATGCTTTTTCAAAATCTATTGATGTTATATAGAGCTTACCTCTTTTTTCTTTACATACTTGTCAATAAGAGTTCTCACTATAAAAACATTATCTATTGTTCTTCTCCCCTTCTGAATCCACTTTGAAATTTTGACAGGATTGAATGTCTTTCCGTCCAGTTCCTTAGTCTATTTGCTAGTATACCAGTATATATTTTCCCCAATGTATCCAATAATGTAATTCCCCTATAGTTTCCAGGATTTAATCTATCCCTTTTATTTTTGTATAAAGGGCACATTATCCCCTCTTTCCAAGCTTTCTGGAATATCCCTTTCTCGAAGATTTTATTGAATATCCTTGTCAAAATTTCCCACATTCCGTTTCGCTCTCCCACCTCTTTGCAAAATTCATATGTGATACCCGACATAGCTCCTGATTTTCCCTTTTTAGCTCCTTGCAACATGTTCCTTATTTCCTGAGTTGAAATAGCCTCATCTAATTCAGGCAGAGTGACACTCAAGCCCTCTGAGACAATAATCCCCTCATGATGATCTATCCATTTGTCTTCTTTATTCAATAATTTCTCTAAAAACTAGACCCATGTAACTATGACTTATATTGGTCCCCCCTGAACCTGATTTCTTCTTGGTCATCTGATTTATTTTATCCCATACTTTCCTACTGTCATTTTACGTACACTTTTTATTTATGTCTGCAGCCATTCTTTGTTGCCTTTCCGACTTCGTCTTTCTTAACAATTCTCTGTATTCTTTCCTTTCCCTACAAAATTCATTTCTAGCTACTTGATCACCATCCTCCCTGTATCTTCTAAGTGCCTTCATAACCAGTGACTTTTTCTTTGCACATCCTGTATTATACTATCCACATTTTATCTGCGTTCTACCAGGATTTTGCCTCATACATTTTCCTGCCATTCCAATTACATTTTCTATCCTGGTTAGGGCTTCTTCAACTCTATTCTCTTCTATCAGTTTTACAATACCTATTTTCCAGATCTCAAAATTCTCTCCATTGAAGTACTCTCTAAATTCATTCCTTAATTCTTCTCTTCAATGATACGTGGGTATTTTCCTCGCCTTTACGCTATCGTAAACTATCTCCTGCACTCTTATATCTTTAATCATGAATTTTATAGATACTGTCATATGGTTTGCCTCCGCCCAATCCCTAATGCATATCTCTTTGATAACTTGCAAACTATCCTTACAGCATACAACTAGGTCAATTGTACTGCCCCCATTTTCTACTATATAGGTTAGTTTTCCTCTCTCATCTCCGAACCACCATCCATTCAATATATAAAGCTCCTCTACCATGCATAATTCTAGTAGTTTTTCTCCATTTCTGTTAATCCTGGCTATTTCTATTAACTACTAATACCTCATCCTCATGTTGACTATAAACTGGCTTCTTATCCCCTATCCTCACATTAAGATCACCCATAATAATAATGCTTGCCTGAACATACGTACTTCTCATTCGTCTAATTTCTGTCGCTAAATTCTCAAAAAACTCATTCTGTGAAAATGGGGAGCTCAAAGGTGGATTATATATAAAAGTTATACATATTTCATTCCTCCAATTGACCCTATCAAGTATTCCTATCCAGATTAATTCCTTAAATTCAGATTCTAAGAGCCGTATCCTATCTTTGAAGTTGTTTTTGATTACCACCGAAATTCCTCCTGATATCCTTCCTCTATTGGATCTCCTTGATCGATATTGACTCCATTCAATATACCCTTCTATCCTTAAGTCTTTCTTGTAATCAGCCCAAGTTTCTACAAGTCCAAGAATGTCCATTTCTTCCAGTAGCTCTTTAAAGTCTTCGTTACCTATTTTGTTCCATATTCCTTCGATATTAACACATGATACCTTTAACTCTAGTTATTTTTTACTTTTGTATTCTAAATTCCCTGACTTACTTCTGGTCATTCTAGATCTTTCCATTTGTTCTATTTCTACCGTATCCTCTTCCAGAGTTTTATGCGTTTTGCCATTCTCTTTCTCCCCGTTATAAGTCTGTAACTTATTTCTCTTTGGCCATAAATCTTTTAGACTTAGGTTTTTACCCTTTACCATTGTCTCTCGTCTTCTTTCTTCCATCCCCTTGCTGACCCCTGGGCGTTGCTTGATAGGGCTGTCTTCCAGTGCATTGCCCTCCGCTCCTGCGTGCGCCGCTGACTGCTCGTCTCCTGTATCCACTCCTCTTCCTTCTGCCGCATCGCTCCCACCTACGTCATCACTGACTTCCGTCAGCACTACCTTGCTCACTTCTGCTCCTTCCTCACACGTTACACTTTGCTGATATTGGTGTTCTTCGTCTATTTCCTGTATCTGAGCTGGTGTCCACGTGCGCCACCAGTGACCGTCTCCAACGACCAAATGCTGCCCTTTATTGTAGGTCTTTAGGACTTGAATCTTGCTTTGCCTAGGTGCCTCCGTAAAATGTTTTGTTCCTTGAGGATGCCATTGTCCACGCCCCTTCTCACCCAAATTTTCTCACCTTTTATGTTGCTGGTATTCCTCAGCACTATTTCTGCCATCAGGGTTGATATTAACTTAACCTTGATCAGTCTCCTTCACTTTTCCCACTCTATATATATATTCTATGTCCCCCTCACTAAAGTTTATCTTCATTTTACTTTGTATTACTTCTACCACTTTAAATACTATTCACCTTGCTTTCGTTGTCTCCTTCCGGCACACCATAAATTAAAAGCTTTTTCCTCCTGAGCTCTTGGTTATTCCTGTTTTCAGACCACTGAACTTGATGCAGTTCCTCCTCTAAATCCCTGACTTTGGTCTTCAGTCGTTCTACTTACTCCGTGTTGTGAACCATTCTCCCTTTTATCACATTCATCTCCTCTTTAACACACTGTTTTAACTCTTGTATTTCCTTATTTATTTCCTTGGCTTGTTCTCTAATTAGGTCTCTAGTTTACTCATCCTGACATGCTTCTTTGATCAGTTCCTTAATCATTTCAAATTCTTCCCATCCGATTGCACCAACTGGTCCAGGCCCTGGGTTTAGCTCAACTCCACCAATTTCCAATACGATTGCTATCACTGTGGCTACCAACAAGGTTACCAATATACCGATTTGCTGCCCATTTTTCATCTCTCATCACACTTTTTCATTCCATTCCACCTTCCTATAGCTGCCATGGACTGCGCTAGTGAATCACCCATATTCAGCACTCTACTCAGCACATCCGCTCACTCCACTGTCTCAATCACGACTGAATATCTTATCCTTGAAGTAAATACTCCTCAGAAAACTATCACTGTTGCTACTATGTACATTCCGTTCAAACCCTCAGTTCCCTCTGATTTTATTAAATATACAGACGCTAAATTCTCCGAATATATTATAGTTGCAGATCTCAATGTTACTTCCTACTCCCCCACTCAGCTCTTAAGTTCAATAATCTATGTACGTCTTTCCAGGGCCTGCGCTTCCATTTCTTTTTCCACACCCTCCCAGCCAATAATTCCACCCCTGATGCCCTCCTTCTCTCTCCCTCCCTTGCTACATCCATCACCATCCAGAAGCTCATCTCTACAGGTAGCGACCACACCTCTGCCCTCATCACCCTACCTGGTATTCTTCCCCGCACGACCCAAACCCCTCCTCGCCTTCCCCCATCTAATTCCCTCCATGGGAATTTAAAATTTTCCATTTGGAATTGCTAGGCGGGCAATAATTCCATTGTGGAGATTTATCTCCCATATGCAGTTATCAGACTGTAACTCTTATAACCCTTTCAGACCTGAAAGAAAACTGGAGGTGTGAATTTTTGTTTGTACGTCAAGAACTGACTAAAATGCTCCTCAATACACATATTAATAGTTTATTTTACAAAATAAAAACTAACATCCGAAAAACAGGACCCACACAATTGTGCGTATCAAAATTCAAAACCTCGTATCACGTACGATGGTGTAGCTTCAAAATTTACGTTCACTAACCAATGTACACACTTCATTGAATATATTCCGGTATTCAGTAAAGCTTCTAGATTAATATAAACGCAGTAAATAAATACTTACTTTCGGCACTACTGCTTCCTGCCATCTCGCCGATCAACTGTGCTTTTTAAACTCTTCTTCCTTCGTCCTGGCGGTCAAGCGCATACTAAAATCAATTGAAATACACGCCACGTGTCCTGCACAATCACTGCAGTCCGGTGTAGCACCGAAAAAACATCAAATACGGTCAGGGATAACTAAAATACGAACCCGCACAATTGTGCGTACTCAGTCTGAAAGGGTTATGGGCTTCTGATAAGTTCACCTGCATACACCCCAGCATCAGTGGGTAGGGTCTGACACATCCCACTCTGATGAATCTAGTGTCAGACCTAAGATGAAACGCTGGTTAATAGAGCAAACGTCTGAAAAGCCTTACATCTGATATGTTTCTGACATTCTCCCTACTTGCCGTTCCGCCCACACTAATTGGACTGCTTATCACACTACTCTTACTAGTTAAGTATATACATTTCATTATTCGTCCGTATTGAACCAAGATTACAATTTATTAAAATGTTGTATTTTTGGTATTGAATAAGGTGGATACGAATTTTAATAAATTCTACTCTCACTAACTTACTCAGTGATGCTGTACCGCCTACTAATATTCCCACTCTCTTCTCATTAATTTCTAAAATAGAGCAAGCTATCCTAACCGCTGATTTCCTTCATATTCCTCGCCATTCTTACCACCCCTCCAAACCTCCTATACCCACCAAAGCTCTCCGTTTACTCCAGCTAGCTTATGACTACTATATGGCATATACTCGAACTAAGGACCCTATTATGCTTCAACAACACAGACGAACTTTACGTCACACGCGTTCTTATATTAAAGCTATTAAACGTAAATTGTGGATGGACAAGTGTACTGAGCTAGCTGATTATCATGACCCTAGACGTTTTTGTACGACATTTCGACAATTAACCAAAACTACCAACCCTCTTCCTCGATACCCTATTACACATCCTTCCAATCATCCACTAACTGATCAAGGCAAGGCTAATCTTTTTGCTGACTACTATAAAACTGTCTTTTCCCCCTCTCCCACCCCTAACTTTCATCATCCTCATGAACCCACCATCACTGCTTACTCTGACCCTAACTTCCCTCAACTCCAACCTTCATTCCTCCACTTTTCTCATGTTGATTATACTCATCCCTTAAATGCTCCCATTACACCCAATGGCATATGGCTTTTCCTGAAACATAGGAAAAACATCCCCTGGCTCAGATACCATCTCTTATTGTCATATCCAAGAAACTCCTTCCATTCTTTTTGATTTCCTTAGTATTATTTACACATACATCCGACATTTGGTCTTATTGTCCCATTTCCTTACTCCATGTCCTTAGTAAGATCCTAGAAGGGATTTTGAGTAGGAGACTTTCCTCCTATCTCGACTCTATAGGTCTTCTTCCATCATCTCAAGCCGGCTTTCATTCCCAACACTCCACCCACGATCATCTCTTTCTTCTCTTAATGCCTATCTTCGCCCCCGTAAAACTGCCACCTTAGTTTGCCTTGACGTGAATAAGGCTTTTGATTCTGGCATGCTGGGTTGCTTTTTAAGTTGCGCCATCTTCCCATTCCTATCACCGTTATCCGCTTTATTCACAACTATCTCCAATATCGATCAGCACACATCCTCATCTGTGGTACCTGTTCCTATTCCTTTCGTATGACTGTGGGTGTAGCCCAAAATTCCCCCCTTTCACCACTCTTATATATTATATATACACTTACGATATTCCACATCCCGACTCCCTTTTAAGATTATATCAATATGCCGATGATCTGGCTATTCTTGCGCTTACTCCTACCACTGTTACTCTTACCCGTTACTTACAGACCTACTTGTCCCTCCTTGAAACCTGGTTTGATGCCTGGCTTCATATTGCTGTTAACCCAACCGAAACCCAATTCATTGTGTTTTGGAAAAAATCCCGCCTCTGTAGACACCGCCACTGAGTTCTTTTAACGTTGTATAATACCCCAACAACAGAAACGAATACACTAAACTACCTTGGGATTCAGTTTCAGAATAACTTTCACTGGAAACATCACTTAACACAAGTCTATAAACGTGCCCTTCACCGCTTCTGCGTCCTATGTATTCTCACTGGTAATACATGGGGCCTCCGTCCTTCCCAAATCCTCACAGTTTATAAATCCTTTATCCAATCTGTCATAACATACAGTTCACTGACCTGGCTCACAGCTGACAGACAATATGTGACATTGCTTAAACTTGACAAACATGCTATGCGTATTGCATACCATCTCCCCTTTATACCCCTTCTGCTGACTTCCAACCTCTTTATTCCTTCCCCCCATCCTTACACACCTCCATGACCTCTGTCTCAATTACTTATAATCTGCCCTAGCCAATAATCATCCTATGATTAAAGAAGCCCTCAACCTCTCCCCTCTTGCCACCGCTATCCTTAATAATGACCGCACTCCTGCTATCTCTTATCTTTTCCCTACTCCTATCACGTAACTTCCCCTCTTTCTACATTTTTCTTTTACTGGATATTATGATGCTCCTCCTGGTAGTGGTACCGGCCTCCAATAACTGTGTCTGAGTGATTTAGGACACCACCAGTGTCATCTCTATATGTGTTCGTTTTCAATCATTCTGTGCTTTTCGTGTCATCTTTGTCTCTATAGTGTTCATTCATTTCCTTCCGTATTCACCATAGCGTTTTTCATATCGTTCTTCAAGATGGACTGAAGGTATTTCTATTTATGTGTACTGTGTTGTGTGTTTATATTTATTATCTCTTCTTCTTCTTATTATTATTACTATTATTATTATTATTATTATTATTATTATTATTATTATTATTATTATTATTATTATTACTTGTCATTTTCTCTTTTCTCTTATTCACAATTTGGTTGTGACCAAAATGCTTTTGATCAAGTGTCACAGTTTTTGGCACGAGACTGTTTATTTTATGTGCCCATCGAAGCCAGTGCACTATAGACTGACATGGAAGAAATCCCATGATATTTATTTGTTGTATACTTGTGTATGTTTCATATTTTCTGTGTCCCACTCTGTACTTGATTTTGTTTTGGCAATAAACGGGGGATAGCGGGGGCCGACTATGGTGGGTGTATTGCGGGCGCTCCCTGGGGTCCGTCTTGTGTGTTTGCGGTTGCCTCTGTGCCACATCATCACCTACCATCTCCTTTTCAGTATGTACGAGACATACTAGTATGTATTTGCTCCAAATTTCTACATTTTATTTACTCAATCACTGGTCAAAGAGCTACATATTTAGCCCTTACTGGGCAGGAATGAAATAACTATTTGAGGAAGAAGAAGCCTCCACGGTATGCACTAGCCATGCGTCTTGGTGGGTGTGCTATTTATCAACTGATGAGCCCAACTTAGCATACTGGGGTGAAATGCTGGCAACCAGGAATGAGTTAGCTGGAATATTTATAATGTCCAATAACGGACCATTTATATTAGTATTATAAATTTACTAATTTGGGACAAATATTTCAGGTTCCCTTTGGGAATCTACATCTATATCATCTGATGGCCAGGCAGGCATCAATTTTTCGTAATGAGACAAAGTCTCTCATAGTGCATTGACACTGCCGGTGGCTTCAAGTAGCCTACGCAGTGGCCTCCACGGCAGCTCTGGTTCACACACGATCCACACATCGCTTCTCGATCTCAACGAGGACAACAACACCGTCAATACCTCAAACTTATTTTTTTTGCCTGGCCGGGTGATGCCTCACCTGTATTATGCACCTAGTTGGCCACAACAAAGCATATCGGCCAGACGCCAAGAAGGAAGTCGGTCTCCCTAACCATGCTCACCTGCATCATTCCCGATATTGAACCTACCATCTCAGAAGACGACGTTTGCCGTGCACTCCGTTCAGCCAACTTCGAAGTCCATGATGTTTGCCGGCTGTTGGATGGCTCCAGCTTAACACCGTCATCACAGATTCTCCTATATCTACCAACGTGTGATGACTGGAAGCGCCTCCTCGCCTCCAGAGTCAGCATACATTACCGCTTCTACCTCATGGAGCCTACTCCTCCACCCATCTTGACCCAACTCACTACAGATCCAACTACTCTGCCTGTCGTTACCACTACTCAACTTCATACACCATCACAACCTTCATCGCCTTCCGTTGCCATTTACCTCACCACTACAACCGTCACCGCCACCACCACTACCACTACGACGTCCGCCCATACCTCTTCCTATATTCCTGTTACTACGATCACGCCTTGCCACCCTTCATCTACAATGTCATCATCCATCGTTCCTTGACTCCCGCACAACCTAGTCTCCAACAACTCCCCACCACCCCATTGGATTCGACCACAGCAGCACCGCCATCAACTCTACAATCCCCACCAGACAACGCCGAAGCAGCCGCTGCCACATCGTCAACATCACCGCTGCCACCTACATCTCACCCCGGTATGCCTAGCTGCGTGCTCCGTAGCATAGACCCCAGCATCTCTGACCAGGACATACTTCATGAACTTCGAACAACAGGAATACCTGCCAGACGTGCGTCCCCGATACAGAACAGCTCCGGCCCTACCTACATGGTTCGCCTCCACCTTCCAACGGCAGCAGACGTCCAACACCTGATCGACAACGACGCCCATATTTACCGCCATCATTACCGAGTGGAGCCTTCTCGTTCCCCACCCCGACCTGTTCGCTATCCTTCCACCACTGCCCACTGTCGCCCCCCGGCCAGCTCCCCCTACCTTGCAACCTCATCAACCCGTCTGTCCACCCCTCCCCCCAATTAATTCTTTTCCCCAAATCTTTCCGACGCCACATTTCTTTCGACTCCTCACCACTTCACTTTGTAATCTCATCACCACCCTCCACCTCCTAACCTTGCATCTCTGCCCTGGAACCCTCAACTAACCTTCCCGTTTCGCACACATCTCCTATCATTTCTCACTTCGTTTACCCACCTTCCTTCTCCATCACATCTTCTTGACCCGCCTGCATTTCTTGGCCAGAGAGAGGGTGTAACCCTCTAGGTAGCCCGCCCCACCCCTTCAGGGTGGGGAATGAAAACTTTGGAAAGAAAAAAAAAAAGGCCTCCACGGTATGCACTAGCCATGCGTCTTGGTGGGTGTGCTATTTACCAACTGATGGGCCCAACTTAGCACACTGGGGCAAAATGCTGGCAACCAGGAATGAGTTAGCTGGAAAATTTATAATGTCCAATAACGGACCATTTATATTGACTATTTAATTGTTCAATCTTGGCGTTCAAACTTGCGCTGGACACATGCAGTTTTTACTTTAGCATTCTACTGCCTCCCATGAATATTCCTACCCAATTTCAACCGGATCCAAGCGTATCCCAAGTATTTGTTCCCTTGTGAGAAGTATTCTTCCCATTGTTTTAGTATCTCATCTCTTTGCGTCAATATCTGCCGTTTCTATTTTTACAAATTTTGTATCTTCCCTATTTCTTAAACTATTCTTCACCAAACTGTACAAAACCTTTTTACTTCCCTTTATATCCTTCTGTAAAGTTTCTGTGAAACTTTCCCAGCTCTTCTATTTCTCTTCTTATGCTATTTTCTTACATACCTTTCTGGCTTCTTTATATTTCTGCCTATTCTCTGTACTATTGCTGCCCATCCACTTCCTCCAAGCCATTTGTTTCTCTTTAACTGCTTCCTTTACCATACCATTCCACCAAGAAGTCTGCTTTTCCTTTTCCTCCCTGATAGTCTTCCAGAGGTGTTTACTGCACACTTTACAAAACCATTTCTGAAACATGTCCATTCCTCTTCCACATTATTCACGTCATCTTTGGGAATTTCTTTCATCAGATCTTTTTGAAACTTTTCCCCTATTTCTTTCTCTTTTAACTTCCATCCCTTTTTTCTTTCCCTTTTTTCTATTAACTTCATTATTTTACTAAGTCTCAATTTGGCAACCACCACTTAATGGTCTCCTTTGAAATTGTCCCTTGGCATTGCTGTCACATCTTCCAGTTGTCTACATTTCTCTTTCTCCATCAGAATAAGATCAATAATTGTTTTTGTCTTTCTATTTCTCCAACCATATCTACTGTAGTTATTTTTTGTGAGTTCTATTTTCTAAACCACATATTGCCAATAATTAATCCATTCCTTCTACAAAAATCTGTTACAAAATCTCTTTCTTCATCTTGGTTTCCATAACTACAGCAGTGAATCTGGGGTTTAATTTGCTTCTTCTGAGGAGGAAGTGGACATCAGTCATACAGTTTTCTTTCCTGCTGCAGTTTCCCTTTTACTTGGTGGAGATTGAGCCAGTTCTGTTTATGCTGCTGAATAATTCAGTTTACAATCCCTACAAAATAAACCCCATGATATAATAAAATTCTTCCGGGCTGTTATGCCGTGGTCCACTCCTCTCGCTTCTCCCAGACGTTTCGACTACTGCTGCGGTAGTCATCTTCTGTGGCGTCATGTAGATACGCTCTCCTGTATCCCGCTGGCGACTGCAAAAGTTGTTTGGGAAGCAGCTGTATTTATATGTAAGTGTGTGGCCTCCAATTGGTTCGCGCTGTGCAAACCGACATCTGATTGACTATCTGAAAGCACGACCTCCGATTGGGTCGCGCCGAGCAGCTTGACGTTTGGTTGGCTATCTGAACACACGACCTCTGATTGGTTCGCGCCGGGCATGGATTCTGACTGGGTCGCTCCGAGAAGTCTGTCGTCTGATTGGATCTCGGAGTGCACGACCTCCGATTGGGTCGTGCCGAGCAATGGATCCTCTGGTTGGTTGACTGTAATGTCCCTGATCTTAGTAAACTTCGGCCGTACGTTATATAAAGGGGTGTACCAGGCCTTGCTGAGTTTCAGTCCTTCCTCCTTTCCATTAAAGTTATCTGGATGTTTATGTATTTCGATTGCTTCCCTGTAGAGACGGGCGTGAAAGTGGGATGTTGTGGCCAGTATGTCAGTATCCTCGTAACGGATCTCATGATTTCCGTCAAGCAGTGCATGCTCCGCTACTGCTGATTTGTCGTATTGTCCCAAGCGACAATTCCTTTTGTGCTCCGTCAGGCGAGTATTGACACTTCTGCCAGTCGTGCCAATATAAACAGCTCCACAGCTGCAAGGTATCCTATAGACCCCAGTAGATGTTAAAAGGTCACGTGGATCTTTGGCAGAACGTAACATGTTTCGTAGCTGTTGGGTCGGCTGAAAAATGGTTTTAACTTCGTGACGTTCAAGGAGCCTTCCAATACGATCCGTGACATCCCGTATATACGGCAAATAAGCGATACCTTTCTTCCTTGGTTCTTCTCGCTTACTATTCGCTGGCTGTCTTCTGGGGTGGAGTGCTCTCCTGACCTCTTGTACCGTGTAGCCATTGGTTTGTAAGGCTAGATCAAGATGCCGTAGTTCCTTCTCGATGTACTCTGGTTCACAGACACGAGGGGCGCGATCCACCAAAGTCTTCATCATGGCGCGCTTCTGCCCAGGATGGTGATTCGAATTTTTGTTTAAATATCGGTCTGTGTGTGTTGGTTTTCGGTATACTTGATGCCCTAGGGATCCATCATTCTTCCTCTTCACCAGCACATCCAGGAAAGCTAATTCTCCATCCTTTTCCTTCTCCACAGTGAACTGTATACGAGGATGAATACTGTTCAGATGTGTAAGAAAACCGTCAAGTGCCTCCTCTCCATGTCCCCATATTACAAAAGTATCATCAACAAAGCGGAACCAACAGCTGGGTTTATTTACAGCAGTCTGCAGGGCTTCCTCTTCAAAGAACTCCATATAAAAATTAGCAATAACAGGGCTAAGTGGGCTTCCCATGGCAACACCGTCTGTCTGTTCATAAAATTCATGTTTCCATTGGAAAAATGTCGTCGTAAGTACATGTTCAAATAAAACTATTGTCTCCTCTGCAAAGAGATGTTGAATATGTTCAAGAGTATCCTTGATTGGTACCATAGTGAACAGCGAGACGACGTCAAAACTAACAAGTATATCCCCCGGTTGTACTCGTAAGTGTCGCAATCTGTTTATGAAATGGGCCGAGTCTTTGATGTGCGAGTCCTTAGTCCCTACGTAAGGTTTCAGTAAATTGCTTAAATATTTTGCGACTTCATAAGTTGGAGAGCCAATGGTACTAACGATGGGACGAAGAGGGACGTCTGGCTTATGGACCTTAGGAAGACCATATAGTCTTGGACACAAGGCTTCTGATTTCTTCAGCTTCTTCTGTTCTTCTGGTGAAATAGAAGATTTCTTAATCAGAGTATTGGTCTTGCGCAGGATACTCATAGTCGGGTCACGGGGAAGTTTTTTGTAGATCGATGGATCAAGAAGTTCTTTGATCTTATGTTCATAATCCATGGTGTTCAAGATAACAGTAGCATTACCTTTGTCAGCTGCTAATATGATAATACTTTCGTCGACTTTTAAATCCTTTAGAGCAAGCCCCTCCTTCTTGCTAAGATTACGTTTTGGTAACTTGGCCTTGCAGAGTATCTTGGAACAGTCGTGTCGTATTTCCTCGGAAACCTCTGGCGGCAACTGACGTATTCCTGATTCTATTGATCCAGATAACTTTAATAGAAAGGAGGAAGGACTGAAACTCAGCAAGGCCTGGTACACCCCTTTATATAACGTACGGCCGAAGTTTACTAAGATCAGGGACATTACAGTCAACCAACCAGAGGATCCATTGCTCGGCACGACCCAATCGGAGGTCGTGCACTCCGAGATCCAATCAGACGACAGACTTCTCGGAGCGACCCAGTCAGAATCCATGCCCGGCGCGAACCAATCAGAGGTCGTGTGTTCAGATAGCCAACCAAACGTCAAGCTGCTCGGCGCGACCCAATCGGAGGTCGTGCTTTCAGATAGTCAATCAGATGTCGGTTTGCACAGCGCGAACCAATTGGAGGCCACACACTTACATATAAATACAGCTGCTTCCCAAACAACTTTTGCAGTCGCCAGCGGGATACAGGAGAGCGTATCTACACGACGCCACAGAAGATGACTACCGCAGCAGTAGTCGAAACGTCTGGGAGAAGCGAGAGAAGTGGACCACGGCATAACAGCCCGGAAGAATTTTATTATATTGACACCGGCCGTGAAAGCCTTCATACTTTAATGACCCACCTCTACGGGGAGGATATTTATCGTTTAAGTCGTCAATTTGAAACGCTTCGCAAGAAGAAATCCCATCTACTGTGCTCTCTTACATTTTTACTCCGCTGCCGCGACACATGTGTTATTCCACAATTTCTTCGACAGAAGAGACTTTTTTCAACTCCTTCGGCACACAGAATTTATAACAGGACTGAACAAGCCCTTCTTAGGGAACGTATTCATTTTACTCGTAAAGAACTGGCCCTCAATGAACGGCTTTTATCACTACATTTGACGACAGGCAACTCGATGCACTGGAGTGATTGGGACCGAATAGACAGGATTACTTACAACACCATGGAACATCAGGAGAAGAAGGATACGCTACGGCAGAAGAAAAAGTACGAACGCGTAAGTGGCAATATGAGGACGAGGGATCCGATCGACAGAGTGGACACTGCCCAGACAGTCGTTAATTTATCTAACCGTTGTTTAACAGAAGATGAAACTACTGTTCTTGCAAAAGGAGGCAATTTTGCTGTTACACCGGCGACCATCCCAATAGAAGATATTATTTCCAAAATAGAATCAGAAATACGTCAGTTGCTGCCAGAGGTTTCCGAGGAAATACGACACGACTGTTCCAAGATACTCTGCAAGGCCAAGTTACCAAAACGTAATCTTAGCAAGAAGGAGGGGCTTGCTCTAAAGGATTTAAAAGCCGACGAAAGTATTATCATATTAGCAGCTGACAAAGGTAATGCTACTGTTATCTTGAACACCATGGATTATGAACATAAGATCAAATAACTTCTTGATCCAGGTACACCCCTTTATATAACGTACGGCCGAAGTTTACTAAGATCAGGGACATTACAGTCAACCAACCAGAGGATCCATTGCTCGGCACGTCCCAATCGGAGGTCGTGCACTCCGAGATCCAATCAGACGACAGACTTCTCGGAGCGACCCAGTCAGAATCCATGCCCGGCGCGAACCATTCAAAGGTCGTGTGTTCAGGTAGCCAACCAAACGTCAAGCTGCTCGGCGCGACCCGATCGGAGGTCGTGCTTTCAGATAGTCAATCAGATGTCGGTTTGCACAGCGCGAACCAATTGGAGGCCACACACTTACATATAAATACAGCTGCTTCCCAAACAACTTTTGCAGTCGCCAGCGGGATACAGGAGAGCGTATCTACACGACGCCACAGAAGATGACTACCGCAGCAGTAATCGAAACATCTGGGAGAAGCGAGAGGAGTGGACCACGGCATAACAGCCCGGAAGAATTTTATTATACTGACACCGGCCGTGAAAGCCTTCATACTTTAAAAACCCCATGATGCTACAATCTTGGTGGGCCTTGGCCTACCGTGCAACCACTGCTCAGCTCAAAGGCCTGTAGATTACGAGGTTACACATGATCAGTGTGACGAATCCCCTCAGCTGTTATTCTTGGCTTTCTAGACCGGGCCCACTATCTCACTGTCAGATGCTCCACAATTGAAGCACGTCACCGAACAATGCTGCATGGCACTTTTATCAAAATGTACAGGAACAAACAAAAATGTTTCTTTATCGCACATATATTAATTTTTGACTTCAAAACATTAAACATAATTATTTGTATATAACAAATCATATTCAATCGTCAGATGCCATAATACTGCTCCAAGTACAGTGCAACACCTGTTTGAAATCTGAATATAGTAGAACAATGCTGTATACAAATGCCTATACAGCGTTGTTCCATAGTAAACACAGCATACATGAATATAATAACAGAAATCATTTTCTAATGTACTTCATTACATGGAAAATACATGTATTACATGAACACAATGCACATTGCACTATATTTATCGGTTGATATTAAATATATCTGATATAATTATTGATATTGCTTTGAAAATAATTGAAAATATCATATTTCAACCAGATAGTCTGACTAAAATAGAAAAATCCGATAGATGTCATTAACTGTCATTAAAAACTTACAAGAAAACCAAATAAAAGAATGCAACCATGTCAAAGTATACAATACTCCATGAAGTCAAAACAGCAATACTAGTCTTCAGAGAGGATATTTTTCTAAAAATTCATGTATTTTGTGCTCAGATACTTCCACATGTTTAGGAAAGCTTTTTCCTTTCTTTGGTGATGGGAAGTGGACTCACATATAAGGCTGGAAGATTGTGTGGCAGAGTACCTGCTGAAACACTGTTCAATGATGTCGCCTTGTTCCTGCACAACATAGTGTATCTTATCCATGGACGAAGAATGTTATGGGACTCGTGAGCACTCAGAGCATTTGGATCATCACTGGAAAATTTTAACCATATAACCTTAGTTTATTTTTTAGGTTACAGCCTTTGTGTATGGATGCTTCTACATGACTTAAATTCTTAAAATCAGTTTGTTGGAGTCCAGTTACTGTGAATGGTTTGTTCAGAGATGCTTCTCCCATCACGTATTCCACTGCATAGGAACCATCACTTGAGAAACCATAAAGCGTTGTTCCACTTACATGGTATGGAAGTTATTTGGCAGCGATATTCCTCCCACATCAACTTTTATATGCCTTCCCCTGATCCCGAATTAATTTTCACTTGATATACTTCCACTCACTTTACATTTTCTTGATATGTTCAGTCGATTTACACTACTAGGACACAACACAGCATATCTCGTGCTCGCCATGTTTTAGAATCCAATGTGCCGTACAACGTTCTTTCACCTAGCGCCAAACTTATAGACTCAAAACGAGGTGTTTGTAAATAACATCCTACCTTGTTTCATGCATCAGCGCGCACAGAATGCCCTATACATCAATGGTCGGCCATTAACCCAACTTGACCAAAAATGTGCTATACAGCGTTGTTTTTTTTTTGCTAATGGCTTTACGTTGCACCGACACAGATAGGTCTTATGGCGATGATGGGATAGGAAAGGCCTAGGAGTTGGAAGGAAGCGGCCGTGGCCTTAATTTAGGTACAGCACCAGCATTTTCCTGGTGTGAAAATGGGAAACCACAGAAAACCATCTTCAGGGCTGCCGACAGTGGGATTCGAACCCACTGTCTCCCGGATGCAAGCTCACAGCCGCGCACCTCTAACCGCACGGCCAACTCACCCGGTACAGCGTTGTTTGGTGGTGTGCTTCAATTGTTCTCACTTAGGCTGAGTGGACATTGAACCAGCCCTCAGATCTAGGTAAGAATCTTTGAACTGCCCAGGAATTGGAACTCAGGCTCTCTGGATAAGAGACAGGCTCGCAAACCCTAGACAATGAAGCTGGCACAATATCTCTCTCATAGATACAAAATTTCGAGCTATCTGTCTTTGTTTCATAGAAGTATTCTGTAATACTGCCATCATTGCACTACACCTCTTGGGGGTTGTATACATTGAAGACGTATATTTTGAATCTCACAACGAAATTTAAAAAATTCAACACATGCGAATAAATACACTTGAGCAAAAACCAATAATCACACAAAGCAATTACTCTTCAGTCAACAAACTATACATAGAAAATGCTGAATCTAAGAATATCAATCACGGGAAAGCTCCAGTTAACTTGCATATGACTGTAGCATATTAAAAGTTGCAATTACTTATAACTGCATGTGCAGAATAGACAGCTGTTTCCAAGTTTTATTCAACACTATTGTAGTCACCAACATTGTGTAATATCCATTGTAGAAGTAACTGGTTACTGTTAGGTTAATCACACAAACAGAAGAGTTTACTACCTAAAGAATATTTGGAAGTTCTTAATTAACTGCTGTGAATTGGTTCCTTTATCTTAAGGATTAAGCTGAAGTCACAGTGGCTTGAAATAGAAAGTAAGGTGGTTGGTGAAGCCCTTCGCTGACCCAATGACTGCACAGCTCAACCACAGCTTGTACAACATGCACTCAAGTGCTGTCCATCTAATCAGTGGATGAGTGGTGTCTGGATATCTTCTAGTTCATTTTTTCTTTGAAGGTTGTACTGTTTGTTTCTAGTGATCTGCTCAGTACTTTCTCATTCATTCTGATTGTAATTTTCTCAATTTGTCTAAAATCGCTATTGCCTGACTGTGTGATTTCTGCTGAAAATTTGTGAGTCTTAAGAAGGCGATAATTTTATTTTTGTTCTCTGCATCAGCTGTTTTGAATGCAACTGCTTTGATATCTTGTTGAATTTTGTGGATCCACCGGTTGACTCTTTCCAAGTATATATTTATTGCAATGGAACATGGGATTCATCAATTTTTTGGAAATTATTAGGTTGCGGACCTGACATGTTAAAGTAAATTTTGTTCACCTTTTAAAGTTCTATCGTCTCAACTTGGTCTGAAGCAGATCCTATGTCATGACATTTGACCTCAATTTTTTTTTTTTAAACTGAAGTTTATTGACCTAAACCCATATACACAAGTTACTGTTGAGTGTTCCCCCAACAGGTACATTGAAGCTCGTTGAAATTGGTTGGATGAACCTCTTGTGGGACAAAAGCACATTATCTAATAAAATAAAGGTTACTTAATTAACCCATTAAAGCCAAACTATATACCGGTGTATTTTAATTTGCAGTGAAAATGTATCACTACACAAATATGAAAATACAAGCAATTTTATGAAGTAATCTGTTCAGTTTGGATAATATCATCCATCATCAAACAAGATGATAGACCTTAACAGGCACAGTATGCATTTTCTTTAAATAAAAATCTGTATCAATTTCTCTTAATAACATATCTGTTTAAAAGACATTAATGTTCATTTTAAGTAGCACAAATCATTTTGATTATGAAACTACTTAGATGATAACCAGAAAGGGAAATCTGTAATGAATACATTAGAACAACAACTGAACTTATGCTGCTGAAAGTTTGAAAGATGTAACAGAATATTGTAACAGGGCCAACCTATTGATGAATTGAAGAATAAATTACAAATAACATATTTAAACACATTTTTGACCAAAATAACATCAAAACATCTTACTTGTTATGATTCTGTGATAAAAATGCTAAGCGACCTTGATATTATTTTAAAAATAGTATTAAGGCAGTCTTAAAAACAGGACACTTAGCTTTAACAGGTTAACATTGCTTTACAAGTTCACCTGAATTTTACCACTTCAAAACAAGTCTCAGATGTGGAAAGCTCCTTTTAGTATTCAGGCAAGGAAGTGTTGTTGAGTGACTTTCTTTCGATTTGGAATACATCTTCTTAGCATTTGTCCCGCAGTGGAGTAGGGTCCGCTGTTTTTCAAGCCAATCTCCACTTGATTCTATTAAGGGCATCATTTGAAACAAGATGAACATAGCGCTTGTCTTCTTGAAGGCGATCAAGCCAGCGCTTCTTGGTCCAACCACATAGCTTATTTCCAGATAGTGTGATGCGAAGTGCTGTCTGTACAATAGATGAAACTTCTCTACGCATTATGAAACCATGCCACCGAAGTTGGGTCCCACGCATCTTTTATATGATCTGGGCAACTCCCATGATTTTCCAGATTTCTAGGTTGGTGACATGATCTGGCTGGGTCATTCCAAGTGACCAGCGAAGCATGTGCATCTCCATGACATGAAGAGTTTGCTTGTACTGCCGCTGGCCAGGATTCAGAGCCATACAGAGCGACTGGGCGAACAACAGTCCTATAAACCTTGGATTTCAGGTGGATTGGTATCCGACGATCACAGAGAACACCAATACTTTGCTGCCACTTCATCCAGGCCACATTTACTCGTGCACGGGTGTCTGAAATAGTGTCACACTCGGCGTTGACCAAAGAACCATATATGTTGTCGTAAAATTTGTTGTGAAGAACGTGCTTTAACATGAGTTAGAAGAATCAAACATGCTTAAGATTTTTGCTGCCGGATGATGACATTTCCTTGCTTGTACCTTACTCAGCCATGCTTCATCTTGAAAAAAAAAAAAAAAAAGTTGCTGACTACTTGGCTGATTGCTTGCTTATCTGCAAACCTACCAGTTTACTGTGCAGAACTGGACAACTCGGAAAGCGAAACACCTGTGCTGCATAATTCCATCCAATATCACACAGGATATAATCATTTTGAAGTCTATATTTGACATAATATAAAGCATGTGATGGGTATCCTTGAAGGTCCATGGAGAGTAAAAGATACTTACCAACTAGTGTTACCTACAGGGTGGTGCACATAGTGCATATATAGGGCATATTTATTTTGGGCAAGACTGATTCAGAATTGATAAAAATGTAATCAAAGCATAGAAAATGCATCTATGGACAACATGTTCTATATGCCTCGCAACTTCCTGACGATGCAACCTTACTTCGGTGATGGCTCTCCAGTACGGATCTTCAGAATCGCATAGCACAACTCCACGATGATGACCCTGAGTTATGCTGTATTTTTGAGTTTCCCGTGGTACACCTTCCCTTTGAGACAACCCCAAATGTAAAAGTCACATCAGTTCTTGTTGATTTACTCAGGCTTTGAACCAGAGCCACAACATTTTTTGGAGTGTGAATCGTATCATCATGTGGTTGGTTCTTCTCCATCACATTCAAATTGGTGAGACAATCTGCTTATTGTCTGTGGACAGGGATCTCATAGTGTACAAAAGTGTTTACAACAAATGTTCTGGGTCACTGTAACATTTCTTTCTGCAAACAGCAGTACAACCATTGCCTTTTGTGCAATAGTTGAAATGAAATAGTTCTGTATCAGTGTCAATACTTGTAATATACAGTAAATATAAGCAATTTTGGATTCAGCAACTAAAGGGCATAGGACATGCTATAGTCCTCCAGTCTTCTATTTTAGATTTTAAATTTCATTTTAATTTTTACTTATATTAAATAACTTCTTATTAGAATAGCTTCTTACTGTAAATTTAATTCCAATTTTAATTTGATTTAAGGATTTTAATTATAATGTATGTGCTTTTTATATACAACTGAGCAATGTTAATATATAAGTTGTTTTAGCAAATGACTTACACCCTAAGGAAGCCTTTAAACAAGGCAAAACATATATGCTTAAATAATAAGTACTGTACAGTATTAAATACTATTGATTGGCTGTAAGAAAAATTTCCTTTTATTTATTTAATGAACATGTTTGAATATGAATTTGTTTCTATATTCTTCCTTTATCTATCAATTATCACAAACTTATGCATGGACTAACAATTCTACCTAGCTTAATTTCCATGAACTGAAGAATTTGCTTGTACAGTATGAAAGCTGATACCCCAGGAGTATAGATTTAAGAACAAAGTTATATGGGGTGTCATTTCCAATGCCACCCTGTGTCTGATTCATCTTAATAATGAGTATGTGCTGCCTTGTAATTTGTGATATTACTTTAAAAATCAGTTCATGAACACTATGCAGAACATGAGTTCAATACATACTCGGGCAATTTATCTTCTATTTAAAATATACTGAAGAATTCTTTTTATTCTAGAGTAAAATTTTACATGTGTATATCTCTCTCTATATTTCAGTTCCTCTTTGTGGAATGCAGTGGACAAGTGGACAGTAAATGTGCACATGAGGCTGCATCTTAAAATGGCTGAAAACCCAAGGTATTTGGTTGACTTGAGGAATTGCAATGATGAGGCAGATGATGTTAAGTTTGTAATCAACATCCTAAGATGTCAGAATCCTCAGTGTGATAAGTATCTCACTACTCCCATAGGTCAGTGTGAACAGGGACATTCTATCTGTTCTCTGTGTTCAATTGGTCCTCATTGCCCATTATGTAAATCTGAGTTCATAGATACTCGCAGTATTGCTCTAGAAAACTTGGTTAATAGTCTTCTGTTACCATGTAAAAATGAAGATGTAGGCTGTTCTGATAAGTTTCCACCTGCAGTGAAGAAAGTCCATGAAGCCCACTGTCTCTATAGCTTCTTCAAATGTATTTGTCCTGAGTGTACTTGGACAGGAGAGCGAGATAGTATGTGGGATCATATGGTAAACAGCCATGGAGAACACACTTCAGTTGAGCCAAGCATGAAGTTTATTGTTGATGTCCATAATCCAGCAGCATGTAACTACCACAAAATGATTTTAGTACATGGAATGGTGTTCATTGCAAAGCTTGTATATCAGCTTTCTGATAAGAAACTGTATGGTGCAGTCCTGATATTGGATGAGAGAGATATTGCTGAATACAGGTATGAGTTCTCAATGTCTGGCAGTGCCAAAAACTCTGAGAGGACATTTAGTTTCTCACGAGATGTTCACACCATGACCAATACTTTTCAGAACATTTTTGAGGGGAAAGACTGTTTTAATTTCCCAATGGATCAAGTTAGTAACTTCCAAAATGAAGATGATATGCTGGAAATTTATCTTTCAATAAAGAGATATTTCTGAACTGGGGAATTTTGATACAAATGCATGAAATGAAGTACTTATTGTAGAAATCTGTATTTATTACTATCTCAAAAATGTGAAACTTTATTTCATACTAAAGGAAAACTTACATATGTACTGCCCTATATACAACTATTGTAATGTTATGTTGTGATCTGTTCAGTGATGATTGTAATATTAACATAAATAAACTTTGAAAAGCAGAAAATAATATTGTAAATTAATGTAATGAAAGATATAAGGGTAGCCCACCTAAGTTTTTCAACTCAAATGATTTCTGACCAGCTGAAGGTAGTGATAAACAATTTTCATCTATGTGAATGAAAGTAAGAAGCACATGAAAGATGTACAGTATGCATCCCATGCTCTAATAAGCACCAAGGTAGTGGTAACGGTTGCTTTTTTCTCTTACATAAATACATGCATAATCATAGACAGCTACATTCAGCAATTCAATTATTGTCACAGTCAGACTGACGAAAAGGAACATTGAAGTGTGCATGTTTTCAGGAGTTCCTATCTGTTGGATTACCTCACCTTGTGTTAATGTCTCAGGGAAGAATGAACATACAAACAACTTCTGATGCATCATCCCACCATCAACATTCAGAATGTTGGTGCCACATCTAAAAATGACAAATTTCAATACTCCTTTTCACCAATGTCTGACAGTGGGTATAATTGCATTGCTAAATGTGACTGTTTACCATCAACTAGGTATGCGAGGTATACAAACAAGTTGTTATTGATGCGTTGGTGCTTATTACTGCATGGTCTTTCATGAGCCCTTTATTATTATTCACATAGGAGAAAATCGCTTATCATTATTTTCAACTATTGAGAAGATATTTGAGGCGAAAAACTTAGGTGGGTCACCTTATACATGAAAGTAAGGAAGTTAGCTCATATATACCCAGTCTTCATTTTGCAAACTTCACAGACACCAATATGCTCCTCAACTGTTTAATTGTATAGGATACAATATGTATGCCTTATATAACATCTCTGGTGCATTTCCATTGCTATTTGGTCAGTTGTATGTTTTGAATTGACAGTTGAATTCAGCAGACAAGTGACACTTGAAAATGGCTACATCTTCACATAGAAACAGGTAATTATTGTTGTTTTATGAAGAATGACGACACATTTGATAGTGCTTTAGAACATATTGGTTCCATTTTATTATTTCATGTGTAATAATGAATATTTCAAGTGGCATTGTGCTAGTTATAAGAGCTGAAAAATGAATGTTACATTTTCGTAGCACTGGGCACATGCCATATGACTGACCAAACCCAATATAATGCTGTTTTCTTTACAATTAATAGTTTTTCACCGTATTGTGATATGATGGTACAGAAGTTATGTTTTCTCACACGAGTGACATTGTCATATAAGTTAACTTATGCTACATTACTGCGCAATTATTTTCAGAAACCTCACCATCCACAAAATTATCAGCCTTTTGGAGGAAGAGAGTTCAGAAGAAGTGATGACTGCTGATTCAGTAGATATATATTTATGGCTCCACCTGATGTAAGGTACGATACTGATGAAGACAGTGCAGATGAAGACTCAGGGGAACGATGGATAATCTTAGCGGTCATCAGCAAGGGGATGAAGCTGAGGCAGTGATTAGAAACTTGAGGGAGTATGTGATTATAAATAAAGACGAAGACAGTGTTGAAAAAGTGATTATGTATGACAGTATGTTGATTCTGCAGTAAGTGCTTGGAAAATTGAACGTAATCAGGACATGCCAAAAATGTAGGAAATTTTTGGTAGTTAGTAAAAAATCAGATGTAGTAACTGAAAGGAAATGGAATAGTTGTGATATGCCCAAGGATTGTTAAATAAGAAACAAGCTAAAGGAAATGCATCAAACTGTGTTTTATGAACCAAACCCTCTGTGCTGACCACTGTCCCCTCTGCAAGTTTTTGAACTGTTTCTGAACAATAATTTGATCATAGAAATTGTGAAATATAGTGTAATGTACATAGCCCAAAAAGGTTGATCCATGTTTCAATTCTATCCTGAAGAACTTGGAGCATGTATCGTAATTTTAGTACTCAGCGGTTATGTGGTTTTGCCTCAATGTAGGATGTACTGGGAGGAAAGTATTGACACGAAAAGTGGAGAAACAGGTTTGAAGAGATTACAAGAAATTTTCATCTGGCTGATAATACTGTCTTGGATGTAAATAATTGCATTTCAAAAGTAGACCCTACCTAAGTAATCTGAGCGTCATCTTCATGAAATACGCCGTTTGGGAGAAGGAATCAAACATCAATAAAGCTATGATACCATATTATAGTAGACATGGATCAAAACAATTTATCTGCAACAAACCAATCTGTTTTGGATATAAAGTGTAGTCCCATAACATGAGATTAGTTTACCTGGTTGATTTTGATGTGTATCAAGGTACGAAAGGAACACAGAATGAATACAAGCAGAAGCATGGTTTAGGAGTTGGAGTTCTACTGAAATTTTGTGAATGTTTGCCTCAAGATGGAAAGGGGAATTTGCTCCTTCACCATTTATATGCAGATAACTATTTCATGGCACCTGAGACTGTGGACACTCATGTACATAGGCTCTGGCCTCACAGGTACTCTACGGAGTAATAGAATCGGCATTGCCCACTAAAAGACATCAGCATCATGAAAAAGGATGCCAGAGGCTGTCATGATGTAAAATTTGACAGTAATGAAAACTTGCTGGTTTACCGTTGGAATGACAATTCCTTAGTTATGGTGGCATCAAATTGTGATGGTATTGAGCCTGTGTTGAAGGCTTAGCAATATTCTTTTTCTGAGAAGAAGACGATGACAATTTCCCAACCAAATGTAATAAAGAAGTACAAGGTTGTTATGGGTAGAACAGACAGGATGGATCAAAATGTCAGCAAATATAGAAGTGGTGGTGGCTTTTAGTTTTTTTGGGTCTGGATGTTGCACTACAAAATGTATGGTCCTCTACAGAAATTCTGCAGTAATCACCAAAACTGAGGAAATGGATCTTCTACACTTTTGGAGAAATGTGGCAATGGACCTTATTGCAAAGTATGGAATCTCCAAGATTAGACCAGACCCAAGAACAACATCAGTGACAAGTTGAATTTCTTCAGATGTACGTTTTGATGAAAGGGGACACTTTGTTGTAAGCCAGCTGAAGAGAACAATATGTGCCTTGCGTAAGTCACACATGACCATGAAATGTGCAAAGTGTTGAGTTGTATTACATGAAAAAAGATTTTATTCCTTCCATTGTCGTAAGTAGCACAGACATTGTTGACGTTTCAGTGCAGATTATGGAATTACATAGATCCATAAAGTTTTAAGTATTCTGTTTTTCTTGTATATATTTTCAGAGTAAACTCAGACAATAGCATCTTTACTGAATCTAACTGTACAGATTTATTATAGTTAAAATAATGACTAACCTTGTAATATTCAAGCATTTTACTTTTTTTTAAATGATAAGAATTCCTTATATGCCTGCCAACGGTCGTAGCCGTGTTGAAACACCGGATCCCGTGAGATCTCTGAAGTTAAGCAACATTGGGCGTGGTCAGGAGTTGGATGGGTTGCCACGCGCTGTTGGTGGGGGGTAAGGGAATGGAGGAGCGGAAAGGAACTGGCCACCCTACCGCAAGTAAACTCCGGCTCAGGAATACCTCTGCGGAGGTTCGGACCTGCCTTCGGGCAGAACAACCCCTTACCTTACCTTATACGCCTGGTGGTGTGTTTCCTTATCATGCTGTATCTCAGCTTTGGGACATCGTAGAGTTAAAATTAATCAATTCTTACAGTTTATTATCTATTTTGCACCATATTTGCGAGAATAATGAATATCCGTGAAAGAAAATAATTCCGGGCAGATACGGGTTAGATAAGAGGAAAGAATCAAATACAAAGGATAAAAAAATGACACACTAGTGTGAGAAGAGCGAGTAACAGAAGATGAGACAGGGACAAACATAAAAATACAAAAGAACAAGGACAAACTTCACAACTTCACATCTTCACGTACTGACATCTTCATAGACGTACTCTTTCATCATTACTTCCTTCCATATCTAATTCTTCTCAGCCTTCGCCTGGACTGCTTCTGTTTGCCAGCTCCATTAAGGGTAGGCATCCACATTTATTGAGACATTCCTTGGATATTTTCATACTTGATGTAGTAAGTGTAGGATGTGGAGAAAGTTAGATAAACACAAGAATAAAAGCCTCACTGGATACTCAGCTAGTGCTATTGAATGAATTTTTAGTTTTTTAAATTGGATCAGTTAAATTTTCAGAAAACTTTGAGTTATGCAGTGTTGGATTCCATAACAACATTGATAAAACCTAATTGTTTACATTCCTTTTAATCCAATTTTTTACTGATACAGAAGATTTACCATTAAATTTAAAATAAAACCTTAAGAAACTAAAGTCCAACATCCCTTTTTTTTATAATGCCCAGATTGGGCCACATAAAATGAGAGCCATCAAATATGATCATTATCCAAAATTTATAGCGTGTTTTCTTTCTTATGAGTGTGGACTGTTGTTATAATAGGAGTGACAGTCTTTAGGAATTTAACTTTTGAGTTACTGGAGATGATCGCATTTTATTTTCCTGATGTTTAAGCACTCTTGGTAAAGTTTTGGAAGCTCTTGTTCACCTACTGGTCTAGGTCTCCTGGGCATCTCCATAAAATCATCCTCAAAATCCAACCAGTAAAAATGACTCCGGTCAGATTTTATTTAATAATTTTAAGATCCATTACAGTTTTGCCATAAGCTTTTCGTCTGGGGGGAATGGAGTCATAGATCCATAAATCTTTTTACAGCATAATTGGTAAAGAATGAGTAGTTGAGATGAACAGCATTGTATGGTTGATGTTTGTCTGGCCCAGCGGTGTACGGGGCAATGCGTCCGCCTGTCATCTGGCGGCCCCGGGTTCGATTCCCGGCCAGGTTAGGGGTTTTTAATTGTAAATGGTTAATATCCCTGGCCTGGGGACTGGGTGTTTGTGTCATCCTTAACGTTCCTTTCCTCACATTCAACACTCTACACTTCTGCAATTACACTTACACGCAGGTTTCTATCGTATGGGGTGAAAGTAGTGGCAAAAGATCTGCAGAGGTTGACGCAACGAACAAATATAATTTTAAATATTAAAAGAGAGGTTTGTGTTTTCCTCATGCTTCTTTTGACACTGATGCATATTGTCTGTGAAGTGTGATTTTTGCAGTTTTTTAACTTACATTTAATTGCACTATGGATTGAGTCATATTCCACTTGGGTGTGGGCCTTTTCTAGGGATTTCTGGAAAATCATAACCCCAGTTTTCTTAACTAACTTCAACAAAGCATTTGGACATCACTACATTCTGACTTTGATAGGTGCATCCATTGGAATACAAGATCATAGGAACTCTGGACTTTTCCAAATGCTTGCTTATTGTATCGATTATGCAAGAGGCAAATACTGAAGCTACAAGCTCAGCTTGACTTTCATCGAATCAATGGCATATTACGGTACATCATGAGTTTCTAAGTTATATACAGTAATGTTATGTACAGCAAGCTTTGTTCTGTAATATAATGTGCTAGCCCTCAGAAACAGAGCTACCTTCACTGCTTGAAGGTCCATGGTGGCACGGAACATACTCCGGCTTCTGCATCCTTTTTGTCCTATATTTTCTCATTTTAAGCTTTATCTTTCATGGCGATATGTTTTAAATACTTATACTCAATTACATTGCCAGCTGTGTAGCCAATACAAAGGTCTGAACAAATCTATGTTTAAGTCAGAGAAAATTATATTGAAGATGTATCTACTTGCAGTCTCATTATTTTCTTTGTACAGTTTGTACAGATTACTTACTTGATTGAATTACAGGCTCCAGATATACTTTTCGTGACTTGCTTCTGGAGTAGTGATATGATAATTTCAGCAATTTTTCCAAAAGTTATGTACCCCACTCTTCTTGTTAGGATAGACTAATGGATGGCTTTTCTCAGCATGAGGAATGATTCCACTGTCCAAAGCATGACCTTTCCAGTACCTCATAGTCCACTCATTAATTCTGAATGTGTTTAAAAACAGTTTTTGACAAACTTGTTTCTTCTGGTGGCTGATGCAAATGTAATAGACCAACGTACCACTGCGTCTTGATTCCCTTGTACATGGTTATTTTTCTGGGGATGAAATCCACAAGCCCAGTAATGTACAGTTTACACTGATCCCTTGATATAGTCTCCCAAAATTCCTTAAATACCTCTTTTCTTTCTTCATCTTTAATGTTGTTACACTCCCTCAATTTGGACTTTTCACACATATTTGAAGTGCAAGGCGGGCCCTGCTTCCTTTAGTTTCTCTTGACATCTTGTACGACTTTCACTTCTTTGTCCTTCTGTAACCTAGGTATTGTTTGCTTTTCATTCTTAATTTCTTATTTTTGTGTAGTTTACATGTATCCTTCATACTTTTCTTCTTTGTTTTTCTTGATTCACTTCAATTTACAAAGAGATCTCTTTCACAAACTTCTTCTTCACCTTCTGGTGCACTGAATAGCTCAGCCGATGTTACAGGTGAGTAATCAGAGTCATTTTCTTTGGATTCTTTGTTGGCAGGTGGAAGGATGGGTTGTCCTTTAAAGCAAAATATTATACATCTATAAAAGGTTGAAGTAACATTATGAAAATATTAGCACGTAGTTAGATGATCTTGTACTGAAAATTAGTGCAATGCAACGTGCATACTTCATTGTCTGTAAAGGTGCTTGAAGACCCAGGTGTAGATCTCTTATTTGGTTGGAATTTCAGAGCACCATTCTCACGCTTCCATCACCAATACCTACAAAAATATACCGGGCGAGTTGGCCTTGCAGATGGGGGTGTGCGGCTGTGAGCTTGCATCCGGGAGATAGTGGGTTTGAATCCCACTGTCGGCAGCCCTGAAAATGGTTTTCCATGGTTTCCCATTTTTACACCAGGCAAATTCTGGGGTTGTACCTTAATTAAGGCCACCAAAATAAGCAATTAAAGCTAAATGTAAGGAAATTAGGGCATGTGATCATAAATTTAATTTAGAGTCCATGAAATAACAAATACTGATTTAAGTTGATTTGGAATTTGTATCTATAATTGCATGGGTAAATAAATGCAGAGTAGTGTGATCTGAAATATTAATAAAAATTTTTAGTCTCCATTATAATGTAATATAAAGTGATTAATTTACATAACAAACAGACTTACTATTGAATGAATATATTTTTTGAAACTACATTGTGTAATAAATAATGTACTGAAAACAAAATTACTTGATTTTTGCATTTACTCTTATTTTGCTATTATTTCATGTTCCAAGAACATTATCATCATCAACATCATCGGAGTATTCAAGTAATATGTACTCATCAGTGAAACATATTTCATGACTGAGTTTTCCTTCTGAAGCCACGTAAAGCAGTGGCTTAAATTCTGATTTTTCTGGATAATAACTACCACAGTTAGTTTAACACAAATATTACTTTAACACAAGTATTGTAGTGAACTTGAGGCAAATTTCTCTTCCCATCGAACTATTGTAGACCTGGGCTACTGGTTGACAGTCACAGAGTTGGCTGTTGGCAACAATATCGTGCTACTTTCACTTCACTATGTATGAATCGGCAGCAGTTATAAAAATGCGAGGGAGATCCTCTTAATTCACAACAACTCTGCCAAATGAGACGATGCAGTTTCACAGTATTTAAAAAATATATGAGTCACTGTACTTATGCAGTATTGTGTCACTGCCAATTTTTCAACAACAATGAAATAGATGAGGGACTCATTAAGGATACAAACAATGCCGAAAGGTCGTTTCCACCAGAAATGTCAGTTATGCAGTATTCATTCTTAACGGACTAAATATAAATATAAGTAACATGTACCAGGAATGCTGGTCCAGCATTAGAGTTTAAGTATTTCAAACTTAAAATACACGCCGCACGCCAATGAAGCAGCTGGCTACAGCAAGCAGCGAGTGACACAGGAGCCAGCCTCGGCTCGCCAAGTCTAAGTTATACCATCCATAGAACCTTCCAAACTTTCTATCATAAATAACCTGTGTAGGAATTACAACATGAATATACACTGACTGACAGTGACAATGCAACACCAAGGAGGAGTGGTTCGAAAGGGATGAAAGTTGGGGAAAAAACAGAGACGGCATGGATGAATAATTGATGTTTATTTCAAACCGATATGCAGGTTACACAATGCGCACGGCATCGACTCAGTAGGATGTAGGACCACCGCGAGCGGCGATGCACGCAGAAACACGTCGAGGTACAGAGTCAATAAGAGTGCGGATGGTTGTCTGAGGGATGGTTCTCCATTCTCTGTCAACCATTTGCCACAGTTGGTCATCCGTACGAGGCTGGGGCAGAGTTTGCAAACGGCGTCCAATGAGATCCCACACGTGTTCGATTGGTGAGAGATCCGGAGAGTACGCTGGCCACGGAAGCATCTGTACACCTCGTAGAGCCTGTTGGGAGATGCGAGCAGTGTGTGGGCGGGCATTATCCTGCTGAAACAGAGCATTGGGCAGCCCCTGAAGGTACGGGAGTGCCACCGGCCGCAGCACATGCTGCACGTAGCGGTGGGCATTTAACGCGCCTTGAATACGCACTAGAGGTGACGTGGAATCATACGCAATAGCGCCCCAAACCATGATGCCGCACTGTCTAGCGGTAGGGCGCTCCACAGTTACTGCCGGATTTGACCTTTCTCCACGCCGACGCCACACTCGTCTGCGGTGACTATCACTGACAGAACAGAAGCGTGACTCATCGGAGAACACGACGTTCCGCCATTCCCTCATCCAAGTCGCTCTAGCCCGGCACCATGCCAGGCGTGCACGTCTATGCTGTGGAGTCAATGGTAGTCTTCTGAGCGGACGCCGGGAGTGCAGGCCTCCTTCAACCAATCGACGGGAAATTGTTCTGGTCGATATTGGAACAGCCAGGGTGTCTTGCACATGCTGAAGAATGGCGGTTGACGTGGTGTGCGGGGCTGCCACCTCTTGGCGGCGGATGCGCCGATCCTCGCGTGCTGACGTCACTCGGGCTGCGCCTGGACCCCTCGCACGTGCCACATGTCCCTGCGCCAACCATCTTCGCCACAGGCGCTGCACCGTGGACACATCCCTATGGGTATCGGCTGCGATTTGACGAAGCGACCAACCTGCCCTTCTCAGCCCGATCACCATACCCCTCGTAAAGTCGTCTGTCTGCTGGAAATGCCTCCGTTGACGGCGGCCTGGCATTCTTAGCTATACACGTGCCCTGTGGCACACGACAACACGTTCTACAATGACTGTCGGCTGAGAAATCACGGTACGAAGTGGGCCATTCGCCAACGCCGTGTCCCATTTATCGTTCGCTACGTGCGCAGCACAGCAGCGCATTTCACATCATGAGCATACCTCAGTGACGTCAGTCTACCCTGCAATTGGCATAAAGTTCTGACCACTCCTTCTTGGTGTTGCATTTGCTCTGTCAGTCAGTGTAATAATAACATCACCATATACATCATTTTAATATCTACAATACCACTAAGTTTCATTAAAATCCACCTCAGATTAAGGATGATATTGAAAGAAATGAAACAGCTGCAATTTCCACGACTTTGGTATAAAAGAGGAGTGAAAAATTAAACACGACACAGTCTTGTCCCACAGTCAAACCAGGACGGTTGACTGGTGGAAATTTGTGCCACGACGTGACAATATGGAATCGAAGTCTACAGTCAACAAAATTACGGTGAGAAGAGATTGAAACATTTCAGTAGTCTTGCGAACTTAGAATCTGGAACAGGACTTGTATTTTCTCAGGTGGTTCATATCTCAAAGTGATTGAAATATTTCCGCAGATGGCAAACTTAGAATTTGAACAGTGCATTAAGACCTGTAGTTTCTCAAGTGTTAAGTTCTTCAAAGTAATTGAAATATTTCCGCAGATGGCGAACTTAGAATATTGAACAGTGCATTGGGATTTGTTTTCTTCAAGTGAAATCTGATTGTTAGGAAAACATCAAACTTCACTGTGAATTAACTTATAATTTCACAGTATCTTTAAATGACCCCAGGACTATTAGTGAACAGAACTAATTTTCACTATCAAAGTATTATAAAGCCTTACCAGCATTATTATTTGTGGTTGAACGTGAACATGACAGCGCATGTGAAAGGAACTAATTTCACAGGCCAAGCATTTAACTTCCTCTACCAAAGTGAAGTAATTGTCATTCATAGCATCACAACAGTGTTAAATTAACTTTGTAAATACATGCAAAACAATCACAAAGCCGTAGAAGTCTACAAATAATTGTACTATATTCTTTGAGCTGTAAAAGCATAAGTGAACTATTTGTGAATAATATCATATTTGTGCCAAGTGTCACATACGTTAAAAGAATGCAGATTCGATTCCATTGACATTCAGCCGCATGAAAGTAATTGCTTTATTTTCTCAAGTGACCAGTTTATTTGCGGATTCAATTCCATTGACATTCGGCCAAAGTTCTGCCAAAGGGGAATTCATGATGGGAATTTATGTATGTATGTATGTATGTATGTATGTTTGTTGGGTATTCAGTCCGAAGGCTGGTTGGATCCTCAACAGGTTCACCATTAGGTGTCATAGATTGCCTAGGTGTTACTGAAGAGGCGTACGAGGGAAATGAGGGGTGAGGTAGTTTCCCGTTGCTTTCCTCACTGAGCCAGAAGTTGCTATTGCACATCAGTCTGCCAAGCCCACTGAAAAGTGTGCACCAACCAACCCTATGAGTGACATTTTCACACCATTCATAGCAGGGACTGGCTGCATAAGGAATGGCATTAATAACGTCACTCATACCTCAGCCACTTTCATATTGTCAAAGCCAAGTATAAGACTGAGAGAGCTCAATGAAAGTAACAATTTTATTCTAGCCCATACCAGAGGACATAGTGCACTGTAAACACTACATCTTACCAGCAAAGGCCTAGATGGGAATTTACCTGGATTAAATACTACAGGCTTGAATATACAAGGTTTGGGCCCAGCTGATGTGAATGTTCAGCAGTTGCGAAAGGGACAACACGTTCGATTTCCAGTTCAAGTAGTGATCAGTGATACTGGTAATATTCCAACCAGTGCAAATTCTTCTTTAACTTAGACTGAAGATGGACAAAGATCTGAAATTACATAATGGTGTAAAGGGAAAGTTTTTAGGGAAAACAAAACCGAACAAAATACTTGAATTATTTTTCTTCATGATGAGCTATGCCAGACCATAGCTGGACAAACAAATCTTTATGTCCAGTAGAAAATCGTACATAAAACCCAGTTTAGTAAGTTGAAATGAAGGAGTTGAGATCAAGACTGGGTCCTGACAAATAAGGACAAAATAAAGCTTCTTATGGGCATACTGCTGCCACAGGGGATTGTACAGAAACACAAATTAGACCATTGTATTTCTCGCAATCGCTTGTTTACCATGCCTATTTTCTATCAGCTGATGACAGAGAAGAGAGTTTTCCTCTACAGTTTTTTACATTTCTCTAACAATGAGGTGTATAATGAACAAATTCTTCCCAAAATATGTAAGATAAAGCCAGTATTTGACTACCTGATAGCAAAAAGTCCGGAAGCTTATACCCCTGATGGCAAAATGTCAATTGATGAGAACCTCTTGTTATGGAAAGGGTGTCTAGAGTAGAAAGTTACATGCCAAAAAACTATTTCATTTTGGAATGGAATCATAAAAATTATACAAAGCCAGGACAGGGACACGATCTGCTTCCATGTGTATTATAATGAACATCTGTAAAAGACATAACACTGTACAGATTTTAAATATTGCCAGCAGTGTAGTGTAATATAGTCCCTGTGTGTCGCCTATGAACTGTAGGTATATAAATTGAATCTCAAAAGCGCTAACCAACATTACAGAAAATTTTGTGAGTATTATAATTTATTCCGTTCTAAATCTTTTAAGTATATGTAAACTTTGTAAATGTACAATTTACATGTAGGCTAACAAAAAATATATTTCCAGGCAGAGATTGTTAGTAAATTAAAATATTTAGGTATAAATTATTGTACAAGGGAAAACCAGAGCTTTGCTATTAGGAAGAAACAGGCTCGGTATCACAGCGTGAAAGCACTTGGCATGTTCTTGCACAAAATATTTTTTTTAAAATTATAGGATTTTCAATAATTAAATAACTATTTTCAAATAAGTATTTCTCTTAGGGCCCTTTCTACAGTTCATTTTAGTCTAAGATTGTTTTTAAACAAGTAATTCCATATTTTTTTCAATCAGTGAATTCGCTCCCACCTGGAAGTGAGCTGGGGTGTACCGAGCTCCCTGCTTAAGGGGTTAAAAGTATGTTGTTTAAAATCTGCTGTAGCTTCTGTTATGGTGGTACCTTGAATACTAGTTTGGAAATGGTAATGTCGGGGTGAGGGGCTGTGATGTTTAATATTTTTTCAGCTGGGGTAATGAACATTTCACCACATGTCACTGCATGACCCCCAATAATTACCCGGAGTGTATATCAAATTTGACCAAACCTTTTTTAATAATTATGATGACAGGGCAAATTAAAGAAACCATTTTATTTTCAAATTGTTTTTATTTTGTAATTTATACAGCATGAAAATTGTTGAAGAAGTATACACATTAAGAGATGTAACTTAAATAATTTATCTTGTTATATTTGTCATAATTACATACACTTGTTGCAGTGCTGGAAAAGAAACGATTAAAATAGTCGCAAGGTAAACATTGCCACATGACCTATAAATAAATAAATAAATAAATAAATAAATAAATAAATAAATAAATAAATAAATAAATAAATAAATAAATAAATAAATAAATAAATAAATAAGGTATGTACGTAGTATGCAACATACATACATACATACATACATACATACATACATACATACATACATACATACATACATACATACATACATACATACATACATACATACATACATACATACATACATACTTAAAATATTTAGGTATAAATTATTGTACAAGACCCCAACTAGAGTATGGTTCCATAATCACCATACTGTGTGCTTATGTGGAGTGTAGCTTATTGGAATAGCTTATTTTGCAGTCGTATTTTTTTGTGGTGGTGATGGTGATTATTCTTTAAAGAGGAAGTACAATTGGGCAACCTTCATCTCTTTACACTAAACAGAGGAAGAGTTCTGATTATTTGAAGAACGAAGGTATAGTTCAACTTGTAGGATTCCAACAAGGTAGCAGATATCCTGGATTCAGGAGGTCAAATGGACTGTATTGCGATTGACCTATCTAAGGTATTTGATAGGGTAGATCATGGGAGACTACTGGCAAAAATGAGTGCAATTGGATTAGAGAAAAGAGTGACTGAATGGGTTGCTGTATTTCTAAAAAATAGAATTCAAAGAATTAGAGTAGGCAAAGCTTTATCTGTCCCTGTAATAATTAAGAGGGGAATTCTTGAAGGCAGTATTATTGGACTTTTATATTTTCTTATAATTATATATGAATATGTGTAAAGGAGTGGAATCAGAAGGCTTTTTGCAGATGATGTTATTCTGTACAGAATAATAAATAACTTACAAGATTGTGAGCAACTGCAAAAAGACCTCAACAATGTTGTGAGATGTCATTCAGACAATGCTATGATGATAAAGAGGGTTAAAAGTCAGGTTGTGAGTTTCACAAATAGGAAAAGTACTCTCAGTTTTAATTACTGCATTGATGGGGTGAAAGTTCCTTTTGGGGATCATTGTAAGTACCTAGGTGTTAATTGTAGGTAAAGATCTTCATTGGAGTAATCACATAAATATGATTGTAAATAACAAGTACAGATCTCTGCACATGGTATAGAGAGTATTTAGGGATTGTAGTAAGGATGTAAAGGAGAGGGCATATAGGTCTCTGGTAAGACCCCAACTAGAGTATGGTTCCAGTGTATGGGACCCTCACCAGGATTACTTGATTCAAGATTTGTGTGGTGTCTTTGAAAGTAGGAAAGATCACAGTATGAAGATTAAAGCTGGAATTCAAGAGGAAAAATTGGGGCAAATATTCATTTCTAGGAAGGGGAGTTAGGGATTGGAATAACCAAGGGAGATGTTCAATAAATTTCCAATTTCTTTGCAATCGTTTAAGAAAAGACTAGGAAAACAACAGATTGGGAATCTGCCACCTGGGCGGCTGCCCTGAATGCAGATCAGTGATTGATTGATTGATTGATTGATTGAAAGGAAAGAGCTTTGAAGAGTGTGAAATTAAAAGACAATCTAACACTGTCATCATCAGAAGAGAACAAGAGTTGATCAATGGAGGTTGGATAGGAAAGATGAAAGCAAGGGCCTGGTGATCGTCAACCCATGCTCAGAGTTGAGGACTCCTTGTGGTGCCTCTTTTAGTTGCCTCATAGAACAGGCAGTCCTTGTGGATGTGTCTTACCATTCCCACCATGAGGACGACATGTATGCAATGAGCCCCATTGCAGATGAGGATTCTAATCTATGCTAATATTATAAAGAGAGAAAGTCTGTCAGTTTGTTTATAAATGGAGGGTAATTTTGGGTACACGACTGTTCTCAGCAATTCTTTGACCATTAGAAGGCTTATTTCTACAGGATATATAGTATATGATTATGCTAGTTTATCAGGGAAGTAGGAAGCTATAAAAATGTAGAACAAACTATAAAAATTGTGTGTTCAGAACCCTTAAAAATGAAAAACCTGCCTGAACTGTTAGTCTTATAAAAAATAGAGCCTACCAAGTCCACTCGGAATTCAATTTTCTACAAAATAGTTCATATCATGTATTTTTTTCCTAACCAACAGTATTCAAATCCAATTTCAATGTAGGCAAAGCTAGTAATAACAAGTAAATTAAAACATTTCTGGTATGTTTTTTTTAATTATTTAAATCAGGTACTAATGATAGGAAAAGACTTTCCAACCTAATATGGACTGTATGACATGCTCCAATTAAATGAGTTGGTTGTGTGGTATGTGCCATGTAGCTGTAAGCACAGTTGCAATTCAGCCAGCGAGAGGAAAATACATGGAGTGCTGAGTGAGTGATAAGAGTACGGATTTTGAAGACGAGTGCATTAACCGAACATGGGAGTCTCAATTGAGTACTACTGGTGTGCTATAGGAAGGTGGCAATGCAGGTTGAAAGTGAAAATAATACTAATGATGAATAATAACTATAACTTTATGCAAATGGTGTTAATATCAGTGGTGGTGATGTTGCTATTGGTGATCAATGATATTGAGTTAAACTCAGGCCCTGACTGTCTTCAGAAGATGTGGAGAAAAGGAGGTTATGAAAGAAGTATGTCAAGTGGATAAGATTCAGGAAATGTTAATGGATCAAAATAAGGAAATGAAGCATTTGGGGACCTTCTTACAAACAGAACTCAGTGTCATCAAGGAGAGCCTGCTGCAGGATAAGCTCAAGTTGGATGAAATGAAGAATAAAGTCCTGGATTTAGAATAAGGAAGCTTGAGCTAAAAGAATGGATACCAGAGAAGGAAGATATGAGGAGAAATATAATAATATATTGGCTAGTAGATTCAGATAAAGAGAATTCTAATGATATGTTCTCCTTAATCAGAGAGAAACTAAAGGTTGGGTGTAATGTCAGTGACACTGAAAATGCCTTGAGAATAGGGAAAAGTATGGGAAGAAGACTGATTAAAGTATGTATGGTAACAAGCTTGAAGGCCAAAAATTTTTTGGATAACACAAAAAAACTTGTAAGGATCAAAAATTTGGATTAAGTAAGAAGAAGTGCAAAATATGAAAACATAATGTTTTCACTTAGGAGGAGATCATCAATCAGGATTAAAGGCATATGTCTGCAGGAACAGACTTATGGTAGGAAAAAATTTGTGGAGTAGGCCGTGGACTGTTAACCAGTTATGAAAGATGGATCAACATCCTGATGTGTCAGCTATGCAGAAAGTCAACTGTAAGTGGCAGTGTGTGCCGCTGAACAAGGCAGAACTAGAGGCCATGGTGACTTAGCAATGACTTCGAGACATCTTCAATCCAAACAAGTAGTACAGGAAGAAAAGGTGGTTTTGAGGAGGGAAGTCAGCTCAGGAAAAGAAGAAAAACGTAAGTCAGCATTAAATTTGAAGGAAATTTAGGCTAAAAAATGTTGATGAGTACTGATGAATTGCAAGAGGAAATAATTAGTTCCCCAGTGGATTTATTATACAATTAGAGAAATCACAAATTATGAAGAATAGGACTACACTTTTGGCAGAAATGCCCCTGAGCAAATAACTAGATTGAGTCATGGGATTAATAAGTATTGAATAAACTGGAAAATATGAGGTCAGGGATTTAATGCAGGGTAATGAGATTATGGAGATGATTGAAATATGGCTTCTGATAGGATGTAAACTACAAATACCAGGCTAATATTTGGAGTAAAATGAAACAAAGAAGAAGCCTGATGGTGTACTATTCAGGAGGGATATCAGTGTTTATAAAAGGTGAAATATGTAATCAGGTAGAAATATGGGAATCAGGGATTGATGAAATGATTTGGATGAAAATAGCTAAAAGAAGTTGATAAGAGAGATAATTTTTCATAGGTTTCTGCTACAGTCATCCATTGGGGTCCTCTTTGGAGAAGAAAACCTTCTTTGATGATCTTGTTGGAGTAGTAAATCAGATCAAATTAAAGAATGAAGAAGCACAAATAATTATAATGGGAGATTTCAATACAAGGGTGGGTGAAACATATTCAGTGTATGATAGAGAAATAGATGAAATAGGAATAGAAGGAAGGATAAGCAAAGATAAAGACTGCAACAAGAATGGAGATAAATTATTAGAAATATGTGCAATAGAGCAATAATAGATTCTGATCGGTGGGTGGTTGGGGAATGAAACAGGAAACTGCCAATTCAGGAGGGAGTGCAATAGATTTAGTGATCTCATCCCAAAAGGCTCTGACTTATATTAAAGACATACTGGTAAAGTACTAGGCAACTTCTCATCATATCCTGGTGTTACTCAATTACTGAGAGGTGAAAGAAAATTAAAGGAAAAACAACAAAAAAGGTTGTAAGAAATACAAGGGAAAATAAACAACTTATCATATGATGATGAATGTAAGAAAAAAATAAAATTAAAGTGGTAAGTATCATCCTCTCATAAATCATAAATTCTGAATTGTTTGAAATCTTTCAAGAAAAGACTAGGTAAACAACTGATAGATAATCTACCATCTGGGTGATTGATTGATTGATTGATTGATTGATTGATTGATTGATTGATTGATTGATTGTCTGGTGGCTACAGGCTGCTACAATGTGAAAGTGCATGACAAGCTAGCTAGCCAATGAATAGTTATTTGTGGTGTTACATTTTAATCACATAAGCATCTGCACACTTACAAATAGTTCATTATTATTATTATTATTATTATTATTATTATTATTATTATTATTATTATTATTCTTTCTTCGTTTCAGCCAACTAGGAACCATGTCAGTTAAACTGTCTCCTTTTTCAAGCTTTAACTGCTACCAAATGCTCCTGCATTCGTCTCCGGTGTTGTTCTTTTCTCTCTTGGGTCCACACCTTTCCTGTCTTCAGCTTCAGCTTTACCTGGAAACCTTTGTACGTACGTAGTTTTTCCTTAAGCAGAACGCGCTCCTGAATATCTTTAGGCGAAATTTCCATTTCTCGTAGATCTTTCTCAACTTCTGTGAACCATGCCCCTTTGGTTTTCTTATCTTGAAAGTATGTTAATATCCATTCAGACATCCTGCCTGGGCTCATTCGTGTCACGTGGCTAAAAAAGGCAATCTTTCTTTTTCGATTTGTGTCATTTATTTTTTCATGTGCTTGTATAATTCATGGTTGTGATGCCTTCTGTACTCGCTGTTTTCTTTGATGGGATCTGGGATTTTTCTCAAAATCTTCCTTTCTTTAGCCTCTAGTTTTTCCATTAGACCTTTCTTGTTCATTGTAAGAGTCTCTGCTTCATACAGAGCCTCTGGTCAAATAACAGTGTAGTAATGTCTAATTTTGGCATTTAAGGATATTGATCTCTTATTGTAGATGTCTTTAGTTAGTTGGTAGGCAATTTTCATTTTGTTAATGCGTGACATGAAGGCTTCTATCTCTGATAGGTTAGGTAGGCTCTATCCATTCACCGAGGTATTTAAACTTTTCTGCCTGCTTAATTTTTCTAGTCCGACCTTTTGGCGCTGATTTTATGTTTGTCATGAAGTGCGTCTTCTCAAAGGAGATTTGAAGCCCAGCCTTCAATGCTTTAGTCTTCAGTTGGTTAAGTTGTTCTTCTGCCATATCAATGGAGTTTGAAAAGATCACTAGATCATCTGCAAAGGCTGGACAGTCGATTGTAAGATTCATATACTTGTAGCCTCGCCTTACCCCATTTTCTGCCCCTGAACTTTTCATTTCTTTCCGCCATTCTCAGATGACCTTTTCTAAATTACAGTTGAAGAGACGAGGTGATAGCCATCTCCTTGTCTCACTCCTGTCCTGATTTCAAAGGCATCAGACATCTCTCCTTTGAACTTCACTTTGGAGGTGGTGTTAGTCAGGGTTTGCTGGATAATTGCTTTTGTCTTGTTATCTAAGCCAAACTCTTCAAGGATTTGCAATAGGGTGGTTTGATCAATTGAGTCATACGCTTTCCTAAAATCAACACAAGTCACCATGAATTCCCTGTTCCTGAGTTTCAGATATGAAAGGATGGACTTCAGATTCATAATCTGCTCAGCGCATGATCATCCCTTTCTGAAACCTCCTTGGTATTCCCCCAGTTGTGGATCGATTTGTTGTTCTGCCCTATTCTGTAGAGCTTTTGAGAGGATCTTGTAAGTTATTGACAGAAGAGAGATGCCACGCTAGTTGTTGACATCTGTTATCTCCCCTTTCTTATGCAGTGGATGAATTATGGCAGAAGTCCATCCACTTGGAAGTTTTTTGCTTTCTCAGATCTCCTGAATAATTGCAACAAGCATGTCGATTGCCTTATCACCTGCATGCTTCCACAGTTCAGCAATTATCAAATCTTCACCTGGTGCCTTGTTGTCCTTCAGCTCTTGGATGTTCTTCCTGATTTCTGCCTTCGTCGTGGGGGCGAATCTGGGTGGATGTTTGGACTTTTTTTCATAAATGTATGTGGTCTCTGGAGTCTCACAGTTGAGGAGGCTTTCAAAATAACTTGCTAGAATCTGACAATTATCTTCATCATTGTGAGCTAGTTTCCTGTTAGAATCTTTAAACTGTAGACTTGGGGGTTTGTATTTGTTCAGATTGTGCTTGGAGGTTTTATATTATTATTTATTATAATTATTGCCACTTTTCTTGCTTCTGCCTGTGGAGTATCTGACTTTATTAAGTCTCTGTTCTCTGATTGCGGTGATAACATCAAGATATGCCATCTGGCTGACACAAGATATCACTGGAATATCATGACCAATAACTTGAGCCCTCCAGTATCCCTCGATTCACAAAGAAGTTGGGATATGATCAACACCCGTCTAATTTTTGATTCTTTGATTTTGTCATGTCCACCAGAAATTGATCGAGCTCTTCAGGAAAAGAAAGCAGGCTCATGGCGTAAGGCTTTTCCATCACCCAATGTGGACACACTTATGGATAACATGTCGTTTAAAATCGCAATCGGCTTACGTCTTGGTTGCAAAATATGCCACTCACATAAGTGCATATGCGGAGTGAAAGTCGACGTTTATGGCTGCCATGCTATAAGTTACCCTAAGAGTGCTGGTCGATTTTCAAGACACTGTTCAATTAATGACATTATCAAAAGAGCTTTCACATCTATCGAGGTCCCTTCTGTCCTAGAACCGAGTGGAATTAGTCACACAGACGGAAAACACCCTGATGGTCTGACTTTACTCCTATGGAACAAAGGCAGATCTCTCCTGTGGGATGCCATGTGTGTGTGTGGATACGTTAGCACCATCTCATCTGCCTCACACTTGCAAGGCTGCTGGTTCTGCTGAGGAATTGGCGGTGCGCAATAAAAGGGCAAAATACACAGCGTTAACGGACTACTACTACTACTACTACTACTACCACTACCACCACTACTACTACTACTACCACCACTACTACTACTACTGCTACTACTACTAATCATCATCATCATCATCATCGTATGGCCTCAGCTACCATGTTCAGATATTTCAATATGACACCATCTGGCTGTCTGCTCATCAGTTTCAATGTTCTGTTTTACTCTAGGCCTACTAGATGGCAGATAGAGTAAATCGGATCTCTCTTGGGCATCTGTGGCTGAGATTTTAATGAATTTTGTCGAGTAAACACCAAATGCATCACCAGAGATATTTTACATGCCGACATTGTACGACATGGAGTGTCGAATGGACTTTTTCCTGCCCTTCAAAAATCCGACTACTTCTGTCGGGTTTGAACCCGCTATCCTGGGATCCGGAGGCCAACACTCTACCACTGATCCACAGAGGCAGCTATAAAACTAATAAGGTTATCACAAAATAAATTCAGTATGTATTCTAAAGTGTATCTTTTAATACTGTCCCAAATATTTGATTTAATGTAATATTTAAATATTAACTGCCCAATTTTTCCTGTAAGTTAATCTATCCCCTGAGTTTCTTAAATAATTTTGTAACAGGGAACATACTTTAATGACTTTCAATGATCATTATCTGTCTTGAGCTGCACATGGGTATCAATCTGAAAACACCCTCCACAACAACAGAAAATCAGTTGAGAAAACAAAATGCTAACAGATATAATCTATTGAAGGCTTTTTCAGCTCATTGTTTACCCTTGTGAAATATTGCAGCATATTCAGCCTACTTTAAAAATATTTTGAACATTAGTAAGCAGACCTGATAGATTACAAACCCTGGTGGAAAGTATATAAACCACTGGAACACTCAACAAGCATATTAGTCACTCATGCTCTATCTATACTATTTCAGTTTTGAACAATATGCCTGTATGAACAGGGATTTTTGGCACGGATAAACAATTAAAAAATGGAGATGACATCTCTTCCTGTAGATCAAAATTATGGGTTTGTTTGTCCGTGATTCTTCCATATATTGAAGTATTTAGCAAAGAAAAAAAAAACACCCCAAATTTCCCAATGGGTTGTAACAATAAAGTAATTACTGACAGGGCATTATTAATTTTTTGTTTTCTATCATATCTTTGCAAATCTCTAAGATAAATAAAAAGGGTCCTCCTCTCCAGGTGCAGCAACTCACAGTCGACAGCCCTGAAGATGGTTTTCCGTGGTTTCCCATTTTCACACCAGGCAAATGCTGGGGCTGCATGTACCATTTTAACCACATACCAACCTTCCTGCAAATCTTAAATTTCTTGCAGTGCCGGGAATCAAACCCAGGCAAATGAGGATGGCAGCTAATAGTGTTAACTGTTATGCTACATAGGTGAACATTCTCTAAGGTTAATAAATAACATTACCAAAATACTTAATACATATGCCTAGTTTTGTGTGTTCATATTTTCATAATGTGTTATTTTTCTTAGGATAAACCCTTTGAGAACTGCTGATCTATAGACTATAAGAAAACAATACTAGATCGATCGATCGATCGATCGATCAATCAATCAATCAATCAATCAATCAATCAATCAATGATCTCCATTTAGGGCAGTCACCCATCTGTTGTTTACCTATTTTTTTTCTTAATTACAAAGAATTTGGAAATTATTTGAACATTTCCCTTGGTAAATTATTCTTATCTGTAACTCCTCTTCCTATAAATGAATATTGCCCTAATTTTTCCTCTTTATCTTCATATTGTGATCTTTCCTACTTTTAAAGATGCCTCTCAAATTTATTTGTCTGCAAATGTCATTCCAAGCCATCTCTCCACTGACAGCTTGGAAATACCACTTAGTTGATCAGCTTGTATCCTTTCTCCCAAGTCTTCCCAGTCCAAACTTTGTAGTGCTAGCCTTTTGTCAGAAATCACCCACAACAAAAAGGGCAGCTTTTGTTTGGATTTTTCCAGTTCTCGAATAAAGTAATCCTGGTGAGAGTCCCATACACTGGAACCATTACTCTAGTTGGAGTCTTACCAGAGACTTATATGCCCTCTACTTTACATCCTTACTACAAAACCTATATACTCTCATAACTATGTGCAGGGATCTGTACCCTTTATTTACAATCCCGTTTATGTGATAACCCCAGTGAAGATATTTCCTTATATTAACACCTAGATACTTGCAGTGAGCCACATAAGGAACTTTCATCCCATTAACACAGTAAATAAAACTGAGAGGATATTTCCTATTAGTGAACCTCACAACCTGACTTTTAACCTTGTTTATCATCTATCATAGCATTGTCTGAATGACATCTCACAACATTGTTGAGGTCTTTTTGCAGTTACTCACAACCTTGTAACTTATTTATTACTCTATACAATACAACATCATCTGAAAAATGCCTTATCTCTGATTTCAGTTCTTTAATCATATCATTTATATATATAAGAATACATAGAGTTCCAGTAACACCACCTTGAGGAATTCCCCTCTTAACAATTACAGGACCAGATAATGCTTCACCTACTCTACTTCTCTGAGTTCTATTTTCTAGAAATACAGCAACCCATTCAGTCACTCTTTTGTATAGTCCGAGTGAACTTGTTTTGCCAGTAGTCTCGCATGATCTACCCTATCACATTCCTTAGATAGGTTAATTGCAATACAGTCCATTGACCTCCTGAATTTAAGATATCTTGCTGGAATCCTACAAGTTGAGCTTCAATGGAATAACCTTTCCTAAACCTGAACTGCTTTCTACTGAACCAGTTATTAATTTTGCAAACATGTCCAATATAATGAGAAAGAATGCTTTCCCAAAGATTACATGCAACACGTGTCAAACTGACTGGCCTGTAATTTTCGGCGTTATGTTTTTCACCTGCGTACACACAGGGGCTGCTATAGCAACTCTCCATTCCTTTGGTATAGCTCCTTCATGCAAACAATAATCAAATAAGTACTTCAGATATGGTACATTTGTATCTTATTGTAAATGTATTTGTTATTATAGCTAAATTTCAATACTTTGTTAGTATTAGTCACCCCCTCTATCTGGATATTATCATTGTAACCAACAATCTTTACATACTGCTGACTGAATACTTCTGCCTTTTGAAGATACTCACATACACAGTCCTCTTGTTCATTAATGATTCTTGAAATGTCCTTCTTGGAACCTGTTTCTGCCTTTAAGTACCTATATATATACTCCACCATTTTTCATTAAAATTTGTATGTCTGCCAATTATGCTTGCTGTCATGTTATCCTTAGCTGACTTCTTCGCTAGATTCTGTTTACTAGTAAGTTCCTTCAATTTCTCCTTACTTCCGCAACCATTTCTAACTCTATTTCCTACCAGGTGAGTTGGCCGTGCGGTTAGGGTCGCAGGGCTGTGAGCCAGCAGTGACCCTTACTAGGTCTGTACACTCCAAAAACATTCTGGATGTGGTGCTGGTAAAATCAGATGAGTGGGTTCGAATCGCACTCTCGGCAGCCCTGAAGATGGTTTTCCGTGTTTTCCCATTTTCACACCAGGCAAATGCTGGGGCTGTACCTTAATTAAGGCCACGGCCGCTTCTTTCCAACTCCTTGGCTTTTCCTATCTCATCGTCGCCATAGACTTATCTGTGTCGGTGCATCATAAAGCCAATAGCAATTTAAAAAAAACTATATTTCCTTCCATCCTGCACCTACTTCTTAGTCTCTTTACTTCTCTGTTATAATATATTGGGGCTTTACCATTCCTTACCACCTTTGAAGGTACACACCTGTTTTCATATACTCAACAATTTCTTTAAACCCATTCCACAGTCTGTTTAAGTTTTTATTTACTGTTTTCCACCAATCATAATTATTCTTCTTAAACTCCCTCATGCCTGTCTTATCAGTCATATGGTACTGCCTAATAATCCTACTTTTTAGACCTTCTTTCTATCACATTTTGTTTTTAACTACGACGAGAGATTCATGATCACTAATACCATCTATTACTTCAGTTTTACTGTAGGGCTCATCTGATTTTACCAGCACCACATCCAGAATATTCTTCTCTCTAGTTGGTTGCATCACTTTCTGATTCAGCTGTCCTTCCCAGATTAACTTATTTGCCATTTGTTGGTCATGCTTCCTGTCGTTCACTTCAGCTTCCCAATTGATATTTGATAAATTGGGATCACCCACTACAGTCAGGTTCCTTTCCGCATCGCTTTCCGCATAGCTGATTATCTGATCAAATAATTCCGAATTAGTGTCTGCACCACCCTTACTAGGTCTGTACACTCCAAAAACATTATGGATGTGGTGCTGGTAAAATCAGATGAGCTCTATAGAAAAACTGAATTAATAGATGGTATCAGTGATTACAAAGCTGTTTTTGTTGTAGTTAAAAATAAATGTGATAGAAAGGAAGGTCTTAAAAGTAGGACTATTAGGTTGATAAAAAAGGCATAAGGGAGTTTTTAAAAGAAACTATAATCGGCAGAAAACGGTAAATAAAAATGTAAACAGATTCTGGGATAGGTTTAAAGCAACTGTTAAGGAATGTGAAAACAGATTTGTACCTTTAAAGGTGGTAAGGAATGGTAAAGATCCACTTTATTATAACAGAGAAATAAAGAGACTAAGAAGGAGGTGCAGACTGGAAAGAAATAGAGTTAGAAATGGCTGTGGAAGTAAGGAGAAATTGAAGGGACTTACTAGGAAATTGAATCTAGCAAAGAAGGCATCTAAGGATAACATGATGGCAAGCATAATTGGCAGTCATACACATTTTAGTGAAAAATAGAAGGGTATGTATAGGTACTTTAAGGCAGAAACAGGTTCCAAAAAGGACATTCCAGGAATCATTAATGAAGAAAGGGAGTGTGTATGTGTGGATCTTCAAAAAGCAGAAATATTCAGTCAGCAGTATGTAAGGATTGTTGATTACAAGGATACTGTCCAGATAGAGGAGGTGACTAATACTCAAGAAGTATTAAAATTTACCTATGATAACAATGACATTTACAATAAGATACAAAAACTAGAAGAGCAGTTGGAATTGATCATATTTTGTGGGGATAAACTAAAGACAATGTGTTGGGATATAGTACCATATCTGAAGTACTTATTTGATTACTAGCAAGATACCCGTGCTTCGCTATGGTATTAGACTGAAATTTATGATTGAATGCTTAATGTTTTATATATAATCCGCCAAAATTCGCGATCTGACTCGTTTTCTGAGAGAATCCGCCAAAATTTGCGATCTGACTCGTTCTCTGAGAGATTACGGCAAAGTTCCTCCCATTTTTCAATCTTTCCTTCCAGCAATCAATTTCGTACTTCCCGGCCTAGGTCCAACTATTCCACCCGGTCAGTTGGGTCCCTAAGTCTTTGTGCCATCTTTCCCTATAAGAGATCCGGCGTGGTGTCATCGTGGGTGCCTTGGCGGTACTAAACCTGTGGCCGGACTGTATTCACAGTCATTACCCGGCCAGGACACATTTCCAGCGTGGTCCGCACATTTTGACAATGGTCCAGAACATTATTATTATTATAATTATTATTATTATTATTATTATTATTATTATTATTATTATTGATGTTCAGGACCCCACAGCAAGATGCAAGACCGCTACTTGGCGGTAAATTACAGTACATCTTCTGCCATTGTCATTGCTGACTATGTGACCAGCACCATTGTCGTGCGTATGCAAGTGCGCAGGATTTCTGGTGATACGAATGATATACTTCCGTGCATTATTGACCTTATTATAGAGGTGAACAATTGCACCATCAATATCATTCCTATCATTTATTTCAAATGTGTTTAAATTTTTTATTTACATGTCAGGAGAATCTACTGTAATCTAGGAACTTTCTCCAAAGGAAAAGATGGCTTTTGAAAACGAACCGAGGAAAGATTAAAAATGTTCGGTTTGTGATCAGAATAAGTACATTGAAAATCCACAGCCTGTTTCCAGTCATTCGACTGCGTCAGGAATGGAATGAATGAAGGCCCCATCTAGCGGCGAGGATAGGAATTGTGTCAGCTGCCGAAAACTGTCACACTCCTCTGGGGCAATGAATAATGAATGACAAATGAAATGAAATGATATTGGAGAGTGTTGCTGGAATGAATGTTGACAGGGAAAACCGGAGTACCCGGAGAAAAACCTGTCCCGCCTCCACTTTGTCCAGCACAAATCTCACATGGAGAGACCGGGATTTGAACCACGGAACCCAGCAGTGAGAGGCCAACGCGCTGCCACCTGAGCCACAGAGGCTCCTAATATGTACATTATGAACAGTAAAATCAATTGGTCTCAACTCCTTTTTCACCCCACCGCCATTAAGTTGATTTATCCCCTCCCATCCAAAAAAAAAAAGAAGGCGTGTTTCTTTATGTTTAAAGGAGATTCCAAATATCAATATTCATGTCTGTTACCTTGAGTTTTGAGATGTAAGTACCCCATAAAAATAATTAACTTTTTTCACTTCTTTTCACAAAACATTATTGTTTCTTTAATAATAAAGGATCTACTAAATACCAATTATCATGATTCTAGCATCTTCAAGTTCTTGAGATATGTGTCCTCATAAAAGGAATTC